>NC_133361.1:75348703-75510743 GCF_049309525.1 Garra rufa | reverse complement strand
AAATCAACATTTCATCAATTCTTTTTTACTCAGTCTTGCTTCAACGGTCTCTTTCAAACACAAGAGGTTGTCATCAACACTGTGGTGGTTTTATCTCCTGATATCCGTCCCACACGCAAGTCCTCGACAGTTGTGTGGTAAAATCTGAATGCCACCAATGAGTGTTCATAATAGCAGAAAACACTTATATCATCTTGAAAACGTCTAGGTTACGAAGGTAACCCTCATTCCCTGAAGGAGGGAACGGAGATGTTACATTGGGAATTTGCCTAGAATCCAATCATCTCTGAGCCTTATTAAAAAGGCCAAATGAAAATTGGCGAGTGGACGTGCGCGCCGGCCACGCCCCCATACATACGGGTATATAAGATGGCAGCGCGCACCACTCAGTCAGGTTTTCGCTGAAGAGCCGATCAAGCCGGCGTCAGCGCGACGCCAGGGGCGTGGCAGGGGAATGTAACGTCTCCGTTCCCTCCTTCAGGGAACGTGGGTTACCTTCGTAACCTAGACGTTCCCCTTAAGTCGAATCAGTTTCTACGTTACAATGGGAACTAACCCATGGAACAGGCCACGACCCTGACGCCGCGTTACACACAAGCCTACGTGCCGACAAGTATACGTGCCAGCAGGCAGGCGTGTAACGCAACCTTCCCAACGTCCTGGGGGCCAATTGTGGGGGACCCCACAGGAATGCCAGCAGCGCTGAAGCATGGTTTGGGGGGCGGAGCACATGAAACTTGTCATGCGGAAATAGAAAAATTCAATATATCCATAATCTCTTAGGGATATACGAGGGAAACAGAGGCCTTCTGGCTGACCTAGGGAAAAAATACAGCCACAACCTGCGGGGCGAAAGAGACCCGGCAAGAGCACAGTCAGAACTACTCCGCATCTAACCCTGACTGCGGGGCATGGAGGACCCAGGGTTCACCAAGAGGCTACATCCTGGGAAAATAGCGCACGGATCCCGCTCACCTGAAGTCCTCTCTATGTTAGGACATGGGAGGAATGGCCTCTACGCGAAGGTTATAAAACCCCGCGAAGGCATTTGGTGTCGCCCAGCCCGCAGCTCTACAAACATTGCTAGTGAGGCGCCATGAGCAAACGCATAGGATGAGGCAACACTCCGTTGTGGAGTGGGCAGGAACACCTAAGGGGCATGGCTGTCCCTGATATAAGTATGACAGGGAGATGGCATCTACCACCCAGTGAGCCAACCTCAGTTTGGAGACAGCATTCCCTTTCTGCTGATCCTCCGAAGCAATAAGGAGCTACTCGGTGCGTCTGAAGTGTTGAGTGCGGTCTACATGTATACGTAGAACACGGACTAGACACAACATCGCAAAGGCTGGGTCTGCCTCCTCCAGGGGCAGAGCTTGCAGGTTCACCACCTGATCGCGGAAAGGCGTCGTGGGAACCTAGGGCACATAGTCGGACCGGGGTCTCAGGATTCACGTGAGAGTCGCCGGGCCCGATTTCTAGACACATGTTGCTGACAGAGAATCTTGTAGATCCTCTACCCTCTTAACGGAGGCCAGGGCAGTCAGGAGCGCTGTCTCAAGAGACAGGAATTTAAGCTCGACTGAGGCCAGTGGCTCAAACGGGGCGTCCCGCAGGCCCTGAAAGGCGACGGAAAGGTCCAAAGAGGGTATGTGGTGCTCACCTAGGGATGCTCCATCTACTGCATCGTGATATGCTGCGATAGCGGCAACATACACTTTGAGAGTCGAAAGGGACAGCCTGCGCTCCAACTTCTCCTGCAGGAAGGAAAGCACTACTGCAATCGTGCATCTCTGTGGATCCTCTCTGCGAGAGGAGCACCAGTCAGCAATAGACCCCATCTCAGTGCGTGAGCCTGCCTGGTAGAGGGGGCTCAGGACTGAGTGATAGTTTCTATCACGGCCTGTGGAAGGCCGGAGAGGTCTATGGTGTCGATCCGTGCCCTTGCAGGGAGGGACTGCCGCGAGGGAACGGTTACTAAGACCTAAGTCCGGGTGGGCCAATCTCGTAGCGCACCATAAGACTTACTCCTCGTCCTCCCTGACTTGCACAGTGTCTGTGCAAGGAGACTCGCTGGGGAACGGCGTACTTTGGCCCCGGAGGTCAGCTGTATGCCAGTGTAACTCTGAAAAAGAGGCAGCTGGCAATGGGAGGAATCAGGAAGGGCGAGCGGATGTGGCTGACACGGCATCCCAACCCGTTGTAGGCCACGGGCTGACTTGTCGGGAATACTGCGGGAAAACGCCAGTCCGGAGTGAGCCGAGATGCTATGCCCATCATGGGACTCGATCGTGCTGAAGCAGTCTCACATGAAACAAGCTTAGCGGCAGAGCGGCTAAAGCTGTCATGTGCCCCAGGAGCCTCTGTGTTTTGAGAGGGACCGCTGTGTTGTGCCTGATTAAACTCTGATTAGGCACTACAGCACTGACTGCGCGCTCTTAGTAGTAAAGCGGGCCGTCTTGTGGACCGAGTCGGGGCTCCCGACCGAGGAGAGAGATCCTCCGTACCTTAACAAAGTTTACTCTTCCCTCGGTTGACCTGAAGGACCAGATGGCAGGGGTGTCGAAGCACCGGGTCCCCGGATTCGCACAACGGAACTTGCAAGTGGGCTGCAAGGCACCAGTCGCTGAGACGGTTGGGAACGCGAATCCCTGTCTTCCGATAGAGGGGACAGGGGAGCTCCCGTGGCCTAAAGAAGCAGGGGAGAAAGGACTGGCCAAATGGATGCACCTCGCACTGAAGTGCTTGACCCCCGAGACAGACCGCCGAAGGGGAGTGTGCCAGGGGAAATCGAGACGCAACAGTGGGTGCCCTTCAGGCAGATGGCTGCAACCCAGCCCTGGAGACGGAAACATACGTGTATGTACTTCGTCGTGAGCGTGTGTGCCGACAGCCTGAGAAGGGACCGGGACAGAGGTCCATCCAGGATGGGTGTTAACCCACCACTCTTCTGGGCACGTAGAAGTAGGGTCTGTAAGGCCCTGACCTCATCCCAGCTGGAGGGACAGGCTGGATCGCGTCCTTCGCCACTAGGAACGCGACCTCTGCAGGCAGGACAGAGGCACGCATGCCCGAAAAATGTAAAGGGTACCTCTGAACCTGGGCGGGCGCCTGGTGGGCTGAAACGCCAAACCGGGCCGTACCGTCCGTATCAATCACCGTAGCGGCATCAAGGGAACGTTGACCGACGTGACCATGGTGGGGCAGTCTAGGGGAAGACAGGGAAGGAGACTGAACCCAGAAGGATATACGTTGTGGAAAAAAGTCTAACTGCACTAAGCAGTGCTTACCTCTTCCCTGGTTCCCCGCTGGCGACAGAGGGCTCCAAGTCTGGTTCCGAGGAGTGTAAGTGCTGCTCAGGAAGGAAACTCGGGGCCGAGGCCCCAGAGGTGTTTTTAGAAAACTAGCTTTTCTTTCTGTGAAAATGTGGGTACCATCGACCGATGGGCCGACGGCAGCATTAAAGTACACAGTGGCTCCCGGCCCTCCACCGGGAGCGGGAACGTGATGTCATCGTCCCCTGAAGAGCAGTCTCTATCACCTCTTGGTTGCCCGCGTCAGGGACGTTTCGCAGTTTTCTTGTGGGTGTTTCGGACCGGTCCCTGTGCCGCGGGCGGCGCCGCTCCCCCACGGCTGGCTCTGCGTTTGCGGACCCTCTCTGCCAACCTGGCTTCGTAGGTCTCCGCAGGGTTCAGAGCCATTGATGTTGCGGCCGCAGGGGGGTGCCCTCGGCGACGTACAGGTGGAGGCGGAGTGACCGGCGGCGGGATGGGAACTTCGCGGCGGGGAAAATGTGTCTGATCGCCTCCATCTGCTTCTGTACTGCCGAGAACTGCTGGGCGAAGTCCTCGACAGTGTCGTCGAATAGGCCACTCTGGGAGATGGGAGCGTCAAGAAAGCGTACTTTGTCGACTTCTGCCATCTGAGCCAGAGTAAGCCATAGGTGTCGCTCCTGGACCACAGCCGTGGACATCACCTGACCAAGGGCCTGCGCTGTGACCTTCGTCGCCCGAAGGGTGCCGCGGGAGCCCTCCCCAGGAACCAATCATCCAGCCGGGAAGGATCGGCCGAAGGCGATGGAGTAACCTCCAGACCGATCCCCCTGGCGGAGGAGGAGCATAGCCGAGAGCTCGGAGTCCACCTCCGAAGGGGCAGCCACCACGGAGGGGCGCTGCGTCGCCGGGATAGCGTCCTCGCTCCCCAACTCTCCCTCTGATGCTGCAACAGACATCTCCTCCTCCTGTGGAGCGCCAAAGGAGACGCCCAGCCCGGGTACCAGGGAGGCGTACTGCTCCGGCCACTCGACGGGGCTATGCTGATGGGCAGAAGACCGCGGGGCTTTTGGGCCGGCGGTACGTTCTGCACCGTGACATGTAAGTCCCCCTCGTGCCTCGCCACGGCGGCCGAAAAACTTATAAGGCTCAGAGATGATTGCATTCTAGGCGAATTCCCAATGTAACGTCAAAGTGATTCGACTGAAGGGGAACCAGTTTGACCTGTTGTGATGAAATGCTCTGAGGGTTGTTTTTCTCGTCTGCTCTCACTCATGTCCTCAGTTGTTTTGATGGACACTGGTATGTGGTGAAGTGGGAAGCATCGAGTGGATCTGAGACAGTCAGAGATCTGGCAAATAAAAACATAAAGTGGTTGTCAAATAACTTCCTCCAGCACAATAATAACAAAACTGAAATAATTAATTAATAGCAGTTTATTGTAGGATTCAGTTTAAGATTTTGTCATTTGTTTTTAAAGGGTTCAGTGATAAAGCCCTATCTTCCATTATAGATCTCATCCTTGCTGTAAATCTACACTTAAACACCTCTCTGTTCTCTGGCATTTTACAGGATTTTTTTTATATTGTTGTATATTATTTATGCTTGTGTCGTAATTTACCTTGTTCAGCATACACTATATTGCTTATATACTTAATGAACTTGTTTGACTACTTTAGTAATTTCCATGAGTACAAATCTCAATGTTTAAGCACATAATGATATTCTAGAGGATTGAGTGTTTCTAATCTTATAGCAACAGTTTGGACATGACCCTCTTCTATTTTAACATGACAATGCCTCTGTGTATAAGGTTCAAAAAGAAAGGATTGATCCAGTCAGTGTGGAAGAACTTGACTGTTCTGCAGAAAGTAAAGTCCTAATCTCTTCTGAACACCTCTGGTGTGACTTTAAATGCAGACCTTGAGCCAAAAAGTTGCTTTATAAAATGCTTTATAAATAAAATGTTCTAGCAGTCGGCATGTAACTCATACTACACAAATTGAGCCAGTCTTTTTTTTTTTTTGTCACGAAACGTTGCAGAATGAATCACAAACTACTAAACAATAGAAATAAAAATACTTTGTTTACCTGATGAATCCTAACCGACACATATTTAAGATTAAATAATGAAGTTATGATTTTTATTTACACAATCACCTTTTAACACGGAAAGCATCGCTGTTCAATCAACAATGACGCACACATATAAATATCTTACATACACATGTTCAAAGCATATAGTCACAAACTTGTAAAACCACTTCTAAGTTTATCAGTGTTTCCTGAGAACAACCTTTCCTTTTAACTGATGAATCAGATTTCAGAGTTCAGATGACTGTCATTCTGGTTCTGCTAGAAGTGAAAGAGATTTCAGATCTGTTGTTCAACACGACAGTTCAGACGAAGCAGAAAGATCTACACATTTAATTTGAGGTGAGTGTTGGTTTTTCATTCATTGTTTGAGTGTCATCTTATGATGTGTCATTGATCAGTTTCTGCTTCTTTAATGCTGTGCTGAAGCTATTTTGATGGTTTTATTGAAGGCTGTTCATGTAGTGATCAAACAGATGATCAAGTGTGTCTCTGTCAGGCAATCACAGAACGCTGCTCATTCTTATATTGTTTGATTCTCAAACAGTTTCTTTTATCGTGAACTTTTCACTCTTCGAGAAAGAAACTTTCAATCAACAGCTTCATGTGTTTGCAGACAGTTTTGTTGAAATACTGTGTCTTTATCAAGCAGCGCCGGCGCTCCGCACACGCAGACCACGCACTGCGCGTAGGGCACCAAGTGCCTGGGGGGGGCACCAAAAAATCTGGGTCGTGAAAAATCATCACGACAGGCTACTAGTATAAATAACAAATAAAATATGTCTAAAGCATGTTGATATACAAAATCAATATAAAGGTAATATAGGCCTAGACCAAATTAGCGGAGAAAAGGTGATCTCCTGTGCGGCCCTCTCTCCAGTCTCCCTCTGGTGCCCCCCTTCCCCACCAGTGATGCGCGGGTTGATCCAAAATGAGCGGGTGCCTGTGGTTACGAGTCATCCAAATACATTTATAATGATATTCGGGTCGCGGTCGGTCGGGTCGTTTGAAATAAAGATGCCACTTTGTAATTCATATTGGACTGGACACAATTTTCTTTGAAATACACAGACCTACACTTTATTGAATAAATGCTGAGGCGGAACAAAATGCCCGATTTCCAACACGTTGAACTGAGCAATACCATTGTACCATTTTATAGGCTACTTTTAAACGCATACAGCTCAGTAATGTCAGTTTTATATATTTTCTGAGAGGGGTGGGATTTTTGTTAGGAAAGTCGGGTTAGAGACGCAGACGCACAATTCGATTAGACTGGATAAACACATGCTGCATCTTAATTCTTAAGAAAATGATATTCCTAATAAATGTCCCAAATATTTTGATTATGTCCAATGCTTCTCTTCCATTTTGGAATTATTAGACACATTTCACTGTCTTTTCAAATGCCTAGGTCTGTTTAATTTCCTAATTATAAAATTTCTAGCACTATTTTTAAACGTTTATTCAAGCAATAATATATAAATTATCTCAAATATATGCTTGTTTAAAACCAGGGATTAAAAACGAATTCAAAGGGTATTTTTCTTTACATTTCCAGAGAGCGAAACGAACGAAATTAAACATTACTTAATAAATTAAAAGCACTATAAATTATTTTAATACAACTATTAATATATATATAAAATAATATTATTTTGTCATATTCGTGATTCCTGAATTTAAATATGAAAACTTCGTTTTGAAGGGCATTCGTTATGTTTGTATAAGAAAATTCGTTAACCTAGCCTATTAAGTGGATTTAATATTCTTGATAATTTTTAGAAAAAGTTAAAAGTTAAGAAAAAGGAATTAGCTTGTAGTCTATACATATATATTTAGGGCTATAGGCTAATCTTTTTCTTAACTTTTATTACACTCTAGATCGAAATAAAATAATTCTTGATCATATTTAACATCGGAGAATCACTGACAGAGTACTTTGAAAATGAAACAATTTAAATCTGTATAAAGCAAAGACAAAATAAATCACAACAAGAACAATCTGTATTTTTCTTGTAATCAAGAACATTTATTTTGACAAAATTAGCTTATTAATGCCGAATGATGTTTGACAGTGAACGCATCTCCACCGCATATAATCGCTGGTGTCAGTCGCAAATATTAAACATGCGGGTCAGGAAGCGGGTGGGGTATAATGGTCCGAGTTGCGGCGGGTTAGTTGAAAACGTCGGTCGGGTTCGGGTTGTTTATACACCCACCCGCACATCACTGTTTGGTGCCAATGTAAAATTATTTATTTGCAGCAGTTATTTTGGAAGTAAAGAGAACCTAACTAAGAAATTCGGAATTGGTGGGGGGGGCTCCACCAAGCATTTGTGCTTAGGGCACCCAAATGGCTAGCGCCGGCCCTGTTATCAAGTGTGCCGCACGAGTCCGAGAAAAAGGAAAGTGAAGTCAAATGTTTTCGACTGCCCCCTGGTGGCACATTTGTTAATTGCTCTTGAATCGCTCTCATTGTATTTTGATGGTTATCTGTGGAATGAATGAACTCTATCATATCCAGCAAAAACGTTTGCCAGGAATCTAGCTAAAGCTATAAATCTGTAATTATTTAGACCATCTGCCTCACCAGCATATCCTTGAAAACTGAAACCAACGAAACAGACACCACTAAATCTGGTAACAAACCATGAATCATAACGCTAGTAAAACAAACAGCTAAAACGTCTGCTAGCCTCCTACTACCATATTTAAGATGGTCTTGAGTATCAATATATCTGCCTTTTCCAATGAACATGACAACGCACAGTAATCTCAGACAACTGATGTTTTAATCAAATGCGCTAACTAGTTTGGAAGAACCAAAGTAGCTAGAGATCAGTTATAAGGAACAGAAGATCTTGCTGTCAAACTGTCAAATCAAAGGGTAGGAAGAACAGATCCATGTATTGCACACTGTTGTTTTTAGTGCAGGTGTACTAACGCAACGCCATTGCCATACAAACCATTGTAGATATTCAGTGAAATAAAAAGGCTCACAGGACACAAATCTGAAAAGAACAATAATCGGATTTGGACTGACAGCCTGAACAATGCCAATATCTGTTGAGGACTCATCAGCCCCATGAAAATCAACATTTCATCAATTCTTTTTTACTCAGTCTTGCTTCAACGGTCTCTTTCAAACACAAGAGGTTGTCATCAACACTGTGGTGGTTTTATCTCCTGAAATCCGTCCCACACGCAAGTCCACGACAGTTGTGTGGTAAAATCTGAATGCCACCAATGAGTGTTCATAATAGCAGAAAACACTCATATCATCTTGAAAACCAGTTTGGATTGGACTGGATTGACTTTATTTACCCCACACTGGGGAAATTCCTTTGAAACAGCAGCAATTTAACAGGATCCATAGGATCAGCAAAAAACAATATGTAACAATATAGACATTATAAAACTCTTTATAAAACTATATTGCACATAATCTGAAATATTGCACAACAGCAAAAACAAGCAATATTCACAGCATGTGTATGTCTCTGCAGTGAAATATTGTAAGTCTTATAGCTGTGGGGAGAAAAGATCACACCAGCTCACAAAGTCAGAGATGACCCCCCTGTATTCCTGCTCATTCTCCCCAGACACACAGCCAATAATGCAGTGAGAACTTCTGCATGTGACAGTGGTAGGAGTTGTACATAAATCAGATACGTACAGGGTGAACAGAAATGTGGAGAGTATCATCCCATGAGGCGCCTCCATGCTGCAGACTTGTTTGACCTGTTGTGATGAAATGCTCTGATTGAAAGGGTTGTTTTTCTCTTCTGCTCTCACTCATGTCCTCAGTTGTTTTGATGGACACTGGTATGTGGTGAAGTGGGAAGCATCGAGTGGATCTGAGACAGTCAGAGATCTGGCAAATAAAAACATAAAAGTAACATAATAATAAAATAATAACAACACTGAAATAATTAATTAATAGCCGTTTATTCTAGAATTCAGTTTAGTCAAGTCAAGTCACCTTTATTTATATAGCGCTTTTAACAATACAGATTGTGTCAAAGCAACTGCACAGTATTTAAACAGCACCATAGCGTGTTAGTTACGCATTATTGTAAATAATCAATTTTCAGTTAAAGGCAGTTCATCAATGAATTCAGTGATTATCATCGTCCAGTTCAGTTCAAATAGTATACGATATCGCTGGAAAGTGTCCCCAACTAAGCAAGCCAGAGTTAAAGTTATTGTCATTTGTTTTTAAAGGGTTCAGTGATAAAGCCCTATCTTCCATTATAGATCTCATACTTGCTGTAAATCTACACTTAAACACCTCCCTGTTCTCTGGCGTTTTACAGGATTTATTTTATATTGTTGTATATTATTTATGCTTGTGTCTTGATTTACCTTGTTCAGCATATTGCTTATATACTTAATGAACTTGTTGGACTACTTTAGTAATTTCCATGAGTACAAATCTCAATGTTTAAGCACATAATGATATTCTAGAGGATTGAGTGTTTCTAATCTTATAGCAACAGTTTGGACATGACCCTCTTCTATTTGAACATGACAATGCCTCTGTGTATAAGGTTCAAAAAGAAAGGATTGATTCAGTCAGTGTGGAAGAACTTGACTGTTCTGCAGAAAGTAAAGTCCTAATCTCTTCTGAACACCTCTGGTGTGACTTTAAATGCAGACCTTGAGCCAAAAAGTTGCTTTATAAAATGCTTTATAAATAAAATTTTCTAGCAGTCAGCATGTCACTCATACTACACAAATTGAGCCAGTCTTTTTTTTTTATTTATTTATTTTTTTTATTTATATTATGTCATGAAACATTGCAGAATGAATCACAAACTACTAAACAATAGAACCTGAATGAATCCTAACCGACACATAGTAAAGATTAAATAATGAAGTTATGAGTTTTATTTATCTCACACAATCACCTTTTAACACGGAAATCATCGCTGTTCAATCAACAGTGACACACACATATAAATATCTTACACACTGTACATGTTCAAAGCATATAGGCACAAACTTGTAAAACTAGTTCTAAGTTCATCAGTGTTTCCTGAGAACAACCTTTCCTTTTAACTGATGAATCAGAGTTCAGATGACTGTCATTCTGGTTCTGCTATAAGTAAAAGAGATTTCAGATCTGTTGTTCAACACGACAGTTCAGACGAAGCAGAAAGATCTACACATTTAATTTGAGGTGAGTGTTGGTTTTTCATTCATTGTTTGAGTGTCATCTTATGATGTGTCATTGATCAGTTTCTGCTTCTTTAATGCTGTGCTGAAGCTATTTTGATGGTTTTATTGAAGGCTGTTCATGTAGTGATCAAACAGATGATCAAGTGTGTCTCTGTCAGTCAATCACAGAACGCTGCTCATTCTTATATTGGTTGATTCTCAAACAGTTTCTTTTATCGTGAACATTTCACGCTTCGAGAAAGAAACTTTCAATCAACAGCTTCATGTGTTTGCAGACAGTTTTGATGAAATACTGTGTCTTTATCAAGTGTGCTGCAAGAGTCCCGAGAAAAAGAAAAGTAAAGCCAAATGTTTTCGGTCGCCCCCTGGTGGCCAGCTGCAGTATAAGTCATAAACCCAGCCCTCTCCATGTAATCTAATCTTGGACATGAGCCAAGATAAATAATCCATTTTTTTTTCTTTTTTTTTCTTTCTTTTTTTTACCTTTATTTAACCAGGTAAACTGTTTGAGAACCACTTCTCATTTACAAACATGACCTGGCCAAGAGGCTACAGGAATCAATAGGGACATACTGTACAACTATACATAGTCAAACACATGACACACATAGAACAAGCAATTGAATTAAAAAAGGTAAACAACAAAGAAAAAAGAAAAAGAATAAAGTGCTTAAATATGTTCATAATTGTCAGCAGGAACAAGAGTCAACTATGTAATTTTGGAGGTTTTGCTTAAAGGAGGCGATTGGGATCAAAGATGTAAGTTTCAGGGTATTTTGTAGTATGTTCCAGTCGTGTACTGCTGCAAAGCGGAAGGCATTACGTCCAAAGATAGTAGAAGTAGGGGGGGGTACTAAATTTAATCAAATTACTTGATCTTGTGTGATAGGCGTTATGAGCAGCATGAAAAAGGGATGACAAATAGAGAGGTGTCTTGCCCAGGATTGTCTTGTACATGAAGAGAAACCAGTGATGGAGCCGCCGGGTATGAAGGGAGGGCCAGCCCACCAGTTTATACAGGTCACAGTGATGAGTGTGAAAGGGTGCATTAGTGGCAAAACGGATGGCTGAATGATAGAGTGTGTCAAGTTTTTTTAGGGCTGTGTTTGGTGCCGTTCTATAGATAATATCGCCATAGTCCAAAATTGGCAGTACTGTCATCTTAACGAGAGTGCATTTGGTAGCATAAGTAAAAGAAGCTTTACTGCGGAAAAGAAAGGCTAGTCTAGCTTTAACTTTTGTCTGAAGGTTATTGATGTGTGTAATAAATGACAGGGATGAATCCAACCAGATACCTAGATATTTATATATTTTTTGACATACTCCAGAGCCATACCGTTCATGCAGGTGATTGAAGTGGAGTCACGGTGACTGGATTTCGGCTAAAAGGATACATTTTGTCTTACTGGTGTTAATACGGAGGTGGAGATTGTCAAAGAACTGCTCTATAGAGGTGAAGCTGAGTTTAAGACTGGAAGCCGCAGAAATGGGAGAGGAACCAACTGAGTACAAAATGGTATCATCTGCATAAAGATGAATCCTGGAGGTGCCAGCAGCTCTGGCTATATCATTGATGTAGATAGAAAAAAGGGTTGGGCCCAGGATGGAGCCTTGAGGCACACCTTTAGAGATATTAAGTGGGTCTGACATAATGTTTTCAACCTTCAATTGCTGGGCACGGTTGGTGAGATAATTGGCAAACCAAGCACAGCTAGAGGAGGACAGACCAATACTGGAAAGCTTATGTAAGAGGATCCTATGATCGACAGAGTCAAAGGCCTTGGCGAGGTCTATAAAGGTGGCAATACAGACCTGTTTGTTGTCTAATGCTGTAATTACCTCATCAAGGACCTTTGTGGTGGCTGTTATGCACCCATGTCCTGTCCGAAAACCAGATTGCATGTCAAATAATATATGATTTTTATCCAGGAAATCATTTAACTGTTTTTGGACATGCTTCTCCAGAACTTTGGCAAGGCATGGTAGAATAGAAATTACACTTATTTTTTTTTCCCCCCAAAGATGAGTTTCATCGTGTGATCGTTAATTTTTTAATTCAGATCTGTGAAATATGAGAATGAAACAGCTGCTTTCTGTAAACTCCAGAGTTTCATTTGACTCTTGGTCTCAAAAAAAGAAACGCATAAATAAAAAGATGACGACATACATAAATGTAGAAACACATACATAAATAAATACTAAAATAAATAAGTACATAACAGCAGCCACAACTACCAGATCAACAAAACACTCCCAGAAGGTTCACAACAAGGATAGAATATGCCTGGGATATGTTGTTCTACAACAGTTAAAAAAAAAAAAAAACTACAATTGTATTAAATCTGAACAGTGCTTGAAGTGGGCCAGTATGCATATAGTCTTTAACCTACCGGTTTCCTTCACGCAGGTGCTTTTTTCAGCACTACAAGAGTAGAGGAATGATAATTAATTAGTGAGTACTAATGCGAATCAATACATTACAACGAGAACACATCATTTGAAACCGGTCAACTCCTTAGTCCAAATGTTCAAAACATTGCTAATGCAGAGAATAGTGACTTACAGTACATACATGCCGGTAAATTATTAGTTTCAATCAGTTTTAGATTATGCAGTGTTTAGTGAATTAAGAAAATTAAATCAATTAAAATATTGTACTAAAATTAAAATTAAAATATTGTACTACATAGCGTTTGTCATTGCCATGTCTGCAGTAAACATGTAAAAACGTTCTCAAAAATAATCATATTTGTTTTGTTAAAACTATTTATGTGCAATTACCCTATATATATAATAATAACAATTTATAAAATAACTTGTCATACAAAAATGGCACACAGGTTACACACATACCATCTTCTTGAGTAAATTGTACCAATGTGAATTGTGACTGGTTGCACAAGTGCTGTAATAATTTAATGCTCGGAATTTTGCTGTAATAAGAGGTGGATATACTGTGAAATTACATAAAATCTGAAAGCATATCAACAGAAAATCTGAAACATCAGGAAAGCATTTTTTTAAGTTTAAACTAAAATATTATTGCAGCCATATAGCCTATGAATAAATAAAAATTCATATTTTAAATAAAGAAAATGTCAAGCCTGGAGAGCTAGTGTCCTGCAGACTTCAGTTCAACACCTGTCTGTAATGATCAAGAAACACAAACACCTTGGCTCAGGGATGGGCGACTTCGGTCCTGGAGGGCCATTGTCCTGAAGTGTTAGCTCCAGCCCTAATCAAACACACCTGCCTCCAGCTTTCTAGTGATGTTGAAGACATCGATTGGCTTTTTCAGGTGTGTTTGATTAGGGTTGGAGCTAAACTCTGCCAACAGCTCTCCAGGAGCAGGGTTGGTGACCCCTGTTATATACACATAAATACATACACACATATTTCCATAATGTGAATGTGATGAAGATCTGATGTTGCAGAACTTCTGAAAGATCTTTTTTATTATATTTGGATGAGTACAGGTCTGTTCTGGCCTCTCTGAGCTTTGCTTTATAATATCGCTGGTCCTCGGTCATTGTACACTTGTTCAGTCGTTCCAACTCTTTGATCTGCTTTTCTTTCTCTTGCTCAGACGCTGTCAGTGTCTCTATTCTCCCCTGCTGTTTCCTCTTCTCTTCAGCAAATCTGGCCTCCAGTTCTCTCTGTAAGTCTCGTAATTTGTTCTCATACAGCTTCTTCAGTTCCTCTGGTTTAGTTTTCAGCATGTTCTCCACATCCTGGTAAGAGTCGCTGGTGTAATATTCAGCTCCATTAGCAGCGACTACAGCGTCTACTTTCAGCAGGAACTCCACAACCTGACTGCGATCCTCCATGTCTTTATTATTGAATATCCTCCTTCACAGCGACTCAGGATTTCTTTCAGAGCCTCGTTGTCTTCAGTGAATTCTTCAATAGGTTTGTCCAGTTGATTCCCATGAGTGAAGAGGAGGACTGTGTGTTTATCTGCTTCTTCTCCAAATATGGCTCTGATCTTCTCCACCGAGAGTCTCTCTTCTTCAGTGAACGTGTCCAGTTTAATGACCAGGATGATGGTGAGAGGTGCAGCTGCCGTCATGTTCATACACTTACTGGTCTTCAGTTTCAGAAGATCCTCCTCTGAAATGTCAGTGTGGGTACCAGCACATGTTGATATACCTGGAAATGAGAAAGCTGATTAAATGACAAAAGAAGCACTTGAATTGAACTCTCACAATCTTTAGCTGTTTTGCGCTATTTTCATGTTCGGGGTCTAAAAACTACATTGTGCTGATGTCAGAGTGTGTGACGTGGAAATGGACTCTAGACAGAGCCAGTGTTGGGGTTTACTTTGCCCATTTATTCATTAAAAGCTCTCCTGTCCCCATGTTGAGAGAAATTGTGAGTGAGATGTTACTTTAGTTCTGAAGAAACAGATACAGTACTGCTCAAAATGAATAAAAACTGTGAAATTCAATGCAAACCTGCAATAACTAAATGTTAAATAATACAAATGTCCATTATGTATGTTAAGTTTGTGAAGGATGGCCACTGTTAGGAAACCTGTTGATCAGTCTGCATAACGGTGATGTAAAATATGTATTTTAGGTATGGAAATGACTGATGTTGAGTTTTGATATTTGGGATATGGTCACTGCGCTACTTTGGGGGATTTTTAACCCCCTCAAACCCAACACCCCCCCCCCCCGTCTACATCCTGCCCCCACTGTCCTCTTAGTTTGAAAACTAAAATATGGTCACCCTACCTGAACAGATGAACAATCTTCTGTAACAAACTGATTGTTATCCTGTTTTCAGGACAGGAACAGGAAGAGCAGCAGCAGCACAGCTCCACTTCTGATTGGTGATCAACACTCTACTGGTAAGACTATAACACTGCTGACCCCTAGTGGTTAGGGCTAGTACTGGAAAATACAAATACATCCTATCTCCACAGTATGGATCAAATCAGTTGAATTAATTGAGTTGCTGAATGTTAAAAACCAATGACTTATCCGTCTTTGCTGGACTGCCTTGTCGACATAAAGTGACTGTCAGATATGACAAAACTGAAATAATTAGTTTGTTCTATGATCCAGGTAAAGGTATTTTCATTTGTTTTAAAACTGTGAGGAGTTAGTTAGAATAGCTTCAGGATCCACTATTTGTCACACAGTAAAGAAAAAAAAAACCCATAAAACATGTTGAAATACATGGCAGCACAGTTTGCCTTTAATGGAAATAATGTTTAAATATCATATTTTTAAAAAGTTGTCAATGACTGGCAGAAGCAGCTGCCAAATAAAGGCTAAATAAAGTGCTTTTGCTTTCGCATAGAAACTAGCAGCTTTTCATTGAATGAATCAACAGCATGAGCTAACCTTCAACATATTTTACACCAAACAATACTTTTGGGTTTAACTTTTTTAGTTTTCCACGGGGAAAAAAAGCCATTTTATAAGAGAAGTCAGTGACTTTTTTGCAATAGGTGTGATTCAGCTTCCAGCACTTCCCAAACGGTGATTGAGTGTCGCACATCTCTGAAATTCAGTGACGTCAAGGCTGTAGTGTGATTGGTTAATAAGGAGTTAGCTGGTACGCTTTCTCCAATAGTAATCAATACAGACCCTCTCATCTCCCCTTAGTAAGACAATCTCTAACAAAGCCTTCTTTCTTGGAGTATACGTTTGGGCGGCGTTATGCAAATATTCCCACAAAGGGTTAGTTGGTTACAGCCTCATTCACTATTCCCTCACTCATTCTTGAGAAGTGGAACACAAAACATTTAGTTTGATCTCAGAACAGTACGTCTGCTGTGCAACTGCCATGGTAACAAGATAACTTCTCAAAACTGTTAAACAATTAATTGTTTAAACATCTGAACAAATCATTTAAAACAATACAATACAATACAAGTGATTGAAAGATAGGTTAGGTTAATTGCTGGACATGTTTTGTCCCATGTCTGAAGAATCAATGTCCTACATGAGTTTACTAATATAGTCCACCTGACAGAGAGAACGAACACAAATGAATTCAGACGCTGATGAACACCTGCTGTTAACAAGCAGATTCACTGAAGAAAAGAGAAACAGCACAAGACAAACACAGCATGTTGAATTAGCAGACCTTTAGCAACTTCTCCTATTCATTGTATTATTTTGTTATTGTTTTGCCTGATTATAGTAAACAAAACCCATATTATTTTTATCTTTAAATATAGTCAATAATATCCACACAGAGACATTTAAGAACTCATATTTACTGCTGCTGTATTTAATTTACTCATTCATTTTCATAGAGTTGCTTATTTATTTCAGTAAAGTGTCTAACAGTGGAGTGATTAAAAAGCTTTTCTTCCTGTCCAACAGCAGCGAGTCGGTGAAGGACGATGGCATCTGTTGAGCAGCATAGTGACACACAAGATGAGCTGGAAGATAAAAAACACAAGGAAGGTAATGAAGAACAGAATATCAGTGATGGTGAAGTTGTCTGTCTTTATGTTGAAATGTAATGAATCTCTCTGTCTGTGTTCCAGTTCAGATGAGCAGCAGTGTTAATATGAATGCTCAGACAGGAGGAACTGTAAATGCTCCTGTACTCAATAAAAACACCATCACAGGCCCAGTGACCATCAACTACAACACTGCAGGACACGGTACTGTGACTGTAACTGAGACACTGCTTATTAGCCCGCAGTGAAATAATGCTGAGGGATTGTAAACCAGTTCTTATAAAAGTTGACCTAAGAATTAGATTCCTCTTCCTCATCAGTTCAGTAATAAATGTTTCTCAGTCCGTCTCAGTCATCAATGGTCTACACAGATGTGTGAAGAACTGTCACATGAACACAATCGTGTCCTAAATCTTCAGTCTTTATTTCTCTCTTACTTGAACCAAGAAAAGCAATAATGCATCACTTGAAAAATAACTTCTCATAAAAATACACAGGAGGCTGTGTGACATTACTTCTATGGTGACTGAAGGAGAATAATAACAGGGAGATGAATCTCACAGTTCATTTATGGTCATATTGTTCTTACGCAGACGTACTACAGTATTTTCATTTGTGTATCTGTGTATTTTGTCACACATTTTTTACTTCTGTCTTTTCTCTCTCTCCGCACAGAGCCACAAAAAAGCTCAGAGACAGCAGAGAAAAACACAGAAGAACAAGGTGCAGTCTTATCAGTCGTATTCAAAACTATGTTGTTTTCATCATTTTTTTTACTGCATAAGACACAGTTGTGACTGTATTACCAATTCTCTTTAAATCAAGTCATTTCAATTGGTGACCTTCTTTTAAAAGCCTCTCGTTCAGCTGTTTCAGTCATGAAAGTGCAGCTTCTGTGTCTCTGAATGAGCAAACATCACATTCTGCAAAACTGTTCTCCAGGCTTAGGACTAAATTTAATAGACAATTAAATCTGACAACTGTCTTATAATTAGTCATTTCTTATGCTCAGATAGCATCAAAAAGCGTATTTTTCAGCCTAGACCGGTTATTGCACAAACACAGTCCTGAGAGCATCTGTCCAGATAGGAATAGTTTTGTTCTAAGAATGTTCCGTAATGTTTTCAGCAGCAAGTCTTATGTTAGTTCCCATTTATTTAGGAGTATTCTCCTGAAAGGTAGAATAACATTCTCAAAACACTATACAAATGTTTCATGATTTATTTATTAGAACATTATCCACTAACATTTTAATAAAGATTTAAGTGGGAATCTTCCTATTGGACATTGGATGTGAACTGCATTACCAGCTTTACTTATTATAAACCAGATTGACTTTATTTCTGTCATACATTTACACAAGTTTTTTACTGAGGTGAACAGAGGTTTAGATGTTGATGTCTGTTTGAAAGTAATAGTTTGGTTTATTCTCACCATTATGTTGATAAGTGTCTTTGGATGTTTGTTATGGCCAAAACAGTAAGACAAAATGTGAACAGATGATTTGGTTTGCTTGCTAATGATTAAACTATCAGCATGTAGCGTTCTAATTATCTGTTCTCATCTAGTCTAATCTGTGGTGCTGCACTTTATTTGTTATAGCAGTTCAGTGTTTCTACAGATAGAGATTCAGCAGAAATCAGATGCATTTCAAGGATAAAAAAAACACTTCTTTGTAACAAACATCAAGAATCAGTGTATGAGTCTAAACATTGGTGACTTGCTTCATTCTGCAATGTATTGTGGGTACAAAAGAACGGCTCTTTTGGCTCTTTTTAAATATTTAGTCAGTTTTAAGAAGCCAGTTTGGGGGCATCTCAGTTTATCCTGGAAATAATCACTGGGAGAAATAATTAGGTGAGATTTGTATCACACACCAATATCTGAGTTTGAATTATTCTGAAATATTGATTATTACCTCATTTGTCATGTGTGGACAATATTCCATAGGGTTGCACAACACCCCTCTGCTTAGACAGTGGCATCACTATTTTGGATTTACCTTTAGTACAAAGTGTGTTGCTGCGTCCCAATTCGCATACTTATAGTATGTCCTTAAAGTATGTACTCTTTTTGTGAGGAAAAAGTACATACTTTTGAGTATGTAGCAGAAAAGTAGGCAAGCTTTGGGACATACTACTTCGTCTGTTGCTTAGTTACCTAAATCCTGTCACTGTTTAAACTGCCCTGTCAGTTAATATCATCTACATTTCGCTTAATTTGATTTCCTACCGTATTAGAGAAAAATGAAGAGGCACATTCTTATACAAGTCTTTTATGCCGAGAACTTTGCTCGTGTTTGCATAATGATGCATTTAAAAGTTAATGACCAAACCTATCATTATAAAAGTTCATAATGTTGCTGCACATGAAATATACCATGGATAACATTATTTAAATATTTTTATTAGGTTACACATTGATTAGTTATCTCAAAAACCCCTTTCTCTACCTGTCCGTTGGTAGCGAGTATCCGCCATGTTTGTAGTTTTTTTAAACAATTTTTATGCGTGTTTGTAGTTCTAATCAGATCCTCGTTCACCGCGCAATGTGTTATGGGCAATATTAGCCGTTAGAGTGTGCATTGATCCGCACTTCGAATTCTTAAGTTAAGTAGTAGACCATCCGGGAATAATTTGTGTGCATCTGTGTGAAACACGCATAGGAAAAAAGAACGACAGAAAGAACGGCTCCCCCCCAGCCGCGACTCGGCTCCCATCGTTCATGTTTATGAGCCGTTCAAAAGAATCGGTTCGTTCGCGAACGTCACAACTCTATTTATAACAAGTGAAGCTGGTAATGCTGTTTTTGGAGTTATTTAATGATGTTGGAGCTTGACATCAAACAAAGGTTAGGTTTTTGCTTTCAAACTAAATTTGACATCTGAGCAATGTACGTCCATATTTTTGGGATTTATTAGAATGTTGGAGGATAATGTTCTAATGTTATCAATAAACATTTGTAGAATGTTTTAGAGAAAGTTATCCTACCTTTTAGCAGAACATTCTGGGAACTAAAATAAAACTTTCAGCTGAAAACATTCCCAGAACATTAAACATTTCTAGCTGGGTCAGGAAGCTGACTGTTTCTATAGCAACCGAAGTTGATAAGTGCACCTGCAGTGACACGATGACTTTACCAATTAACAACTGGCTCTTTTATTCAGAAGCAGGACTATTCCACCAAATTGTGCATTGCACTTTCTCCCATTCAAGTATTAGACGTGCTGCATCTTTGTGTGCTTAAAGTCTGTGGAGTTACTCTTAAAAGTAGTTAAATTACAGTATGTTGAAGAAATACTGAAGAGATCACAATGATGTTAAAGCCTTATCATGTTTATAAAAAAAAGGAAGGAATCTGTTTTTGATTTTTCCCAATGTTTTATTAACTTTATTATCTTTTGTAACAGCAGATTTGAAAAAATTCTTGGAAACTCACAAATCCAACATGAAGGAGAAAGCAGAATGTATTTTTGAGGGCAAGAAGGAAAATGAAGCACAACTCCAGGATGTTTACACAGAGCTCTTCATCACAGAGGGAGATATGAAGGAGGTTAATCAGGAACGTGAGATTCTGAAGATTGATGATGCTTTTCACAAGAACAAACAAACACAGGGCAAACCAATTAAATGCAATGATATATTTAAATTATTAAAGGAAAAAAATAAGAAAAAGATTGTGCTGACCAAAGGAGTCGCTGGCATTGGAAAAACTGTCTCTCTGCACAAGTTCATCCTGGACTGGGCTGAAGGAAAAGCCAATCAGGATATAGACTGTGTGTTCCTGCTTCCATTCAGAGAGATTAACTCAATGACCAATGAAGATTTCAGTCTCCATGAGCTTCTGCAGGAATTCTATCCTGAACTGGAGGACCTGGAGAAAACCAAGTTATATAAGGAATGTAAACTTGCCTTTATATTCGATGGCCTTGATGAGAGTCGCCTGCCTTTGAATTTTAATACTAGAACATCAACAAGGGCCATTGTTGAGAAAAGATCATCTGTTGATGTGCTGTTCACAAATCTGGTCAAAGGGACTCTGCTTCCATCAGCTCTGGTCTGGGTGACATCACGACCAGCAGCAGCCAATCAGATCCCTCCTGAACATGTAGGTTTGATCACTGAGGTGCGAGGATTCACTGACCAACAGAAGGAGCAGTACTTCAGAAAGAAATTCACAGGTAAGACTCTGGCCAACAGAATCGTCAAACACATTAAGACAAACCGTAGTCTCTACATCATGTGCCACATTCCTGTGTTCTGCTGGATCACAGCTACAGTACTTCAGGATATTCTCAAGGACAGTGAGGAGAACATCAGCACAACACTCACTGAAATGTACATCCACTTCCTGCTGATACAGATGAACATAAAGAACCAGAAGTATGATAAACAAGAAAGAGAATATGCAAAGTATTTAGACTCAAATAAAATAATGATTTTAAAGTTAGCCAAGTTAGCGTTTGAACAGCTGAAGAAGGGAAACATTGTGTTCTATGAGGACGATCTGAAAGAATGTGATATTGATGTGAGCAAAGACACTGAGTTGACAGGAATGATCGCTGAGATCTTTAAGAAAGAAAAGGGACTTCATGAGAAGAAGGTCTTTTCCTTTGTGCATCTGAGTGTTCAAGAGTTCCTCGCTGCAGTGCATGTGTTCATCTGTTACCTGAACAAGAACAAGCAGGAGCTTCAGTTCTTCTTTGATAATCCAGAAGAAAATATCACATTGCAGGGGCTAATGCAGAAGGCTGTGGATAAAGCCATGAAGAGTCAGAGAGGGCATCTGGACCTGTTCCTGCGGTTTCTGATGGGCATTACACTAGAATCCAGTCAAAACCTGCTCAAGGGTCTGATCACAAAAGCTGAAGACACCACAGAGAGCATCAGACAAACAACTCAACACATTAAACAAGTGCAAAACAAGAATATCTCAGATGAAGCTTCAGTCAACCTATTCTACTGCTTGCTTGAGCTCAAGGATCGTTCATTATATGAGGAAATCCAGAGTTACATCAGTTCAGATGCACATCCAGGAAGAAAACTCTCATCTTCAATGTGCACAGTGCTGACCTACATACTGCTGATGTCAGAGAAGGTGCTGGATGACTTCAACCCAAAGAGATTCACTTCAGAACAAGAAAATTACATTAAACTTATTCCAGCTGTGAGATGCTGCAGAAAAGCCCTGTAAGCTATTTTTAACTGACTGCTGTTAGATCAAATATTTTATTCTACATCGCAAAACAATTAAATATTCAATTATGGTAACACTTTATAATAACTATCCGTTATTACTAGTTAATAGATCATTACTAAACTGTTAGTTAATGAGTTATACATGACTTGTTAAATAACAGTTAATAGTTTGTTATATATTTATAACTGTGCCTTATAGATAGCCAATAGATAACTTACGAACTGTTAGTTAACAAGTTATAAATGACTTTTTAACTGTATTTTAATGATTTATAACTATACTACCTAATAATTTAGTAATAGATCATGAACAAGCTGTTAGTAAATTACTTACTAAACATGGTTAAGTATCAGTTAATAGTTTATATATGTTATTGGGATGTTATTCTAAAGTTGCAACTATTCTTCATTTATTAACTGTTAGTAAATGAGGAATAGTTGCAACTTTAGAATAACGTCCCAATAACATACATAAGCTAATAACTAACACTTAACTAATATATTAACTCACACTTTACAGATCAGTTGTTCATAGTTTGTTAACCATCTACTAATACCAGTGAAACTTTGTAGAACAGCAAATAGATGGAACAAGTTCAAGCTACAGAAATTTGATGTGATATTTAAAATATAAATTTTTTGTACCTCAACTTTGTTCCACCCATAGGCTTTTCTGTGTACTGTATTTTACCAAAGTAACTCCACGGATGAAATGTTGAACATTGTGTTTAATGTATTGAAACACACATACTGAGCCATCACATGGCAGAACAGCAGTATACAACAGAATACAAACCCATGAGGTTTGGGCACTTTATCCTGATCAAACATCTTTAATAAAAAGATAGCAAACAGTTTTGCTTACCGTCACCATTGTTGTCCATGTGCACAGCATGGTCCACAGGTGTAGCTTTCTTTTCACTGGAAGTACCCACTAGCCGTGTTTCCACTGTCGGGCCAAAAGCTGGCGTGCTAGTGCGTGCCAGAGCCAGTCGCGTTTCCACTGTCACTTCCGGGGCCTGATCGTGCCTCGTCGGTGCTTCCTCAGGGCCAATGGCCCGGGTTTTTCGGCCCGACGAAAACCTTGGGCCAAAGCGGGCCAGCCGGGGCTTGAGGCGTGGTCAAAGTGAAAGGCGGAGCGTGTCTGCGGTAAGATGCGCATTTCGCTGTATTACTAATACAGGGCTCGTGATGACAATATACAACGCCAGTTCGACGGCGTCTGCAGAAACAAAGACGTGATAAAATACATCGTTGCTGGACTTGCAAAGCTAAATATCCAGCGCACCACAGTGCAAGTTCGAGACAAGTTGAAGAAATTGCGGGCGCACGGCGCAGTACAAAGCCATAAAAACGCACAATGGACAAAGCGGTGCCCAGAGAAGAAATTTACATTACGCAGATATTATATGGAAATGCCGTTTTGATGGGCACATTACTTAAATGGTTATCTGATGGGGCACCTTTTGTGTCCTGTGTAAATCAGGTCCTATTCAGTAATCGTTACACTATTAACTGTTGTTACAGACAACTATGTGATGAAAACATTCAAATGCATGTCTGATTAGTATCTACTCGTATATAAATTTGGAAAAATGCAAATAAGATCCTATAAAAATGTGATCTGATGAATAAGTTTATTTACATCGTCCAAAAAACCCCACAGAAACTCACCAACACACCTTGATAAATTGTTAACATACACTGTACCTGTATCTGTACCTAAATAAAAGCATACAAAATTATACTAGAAGTACAACTGTGTAGTTATTTTTTGCAGTTGTGTGTAGATAATATGCAACATTTAGTTGAATGTAATACAAGTTAGACGAAAGACTTGTGTGTCGGTCATAAAAACAAAGCTTCTTTTCAAGTGATTTATTAATTTAATATATTACAAATATTGCTGCTGCATAAACAACTGTTGCAGAGCACTTCTTGCATCAGAACAGACATCACCAACATTACAAGACGTTTCTGCATTCGCTGTATCCGGCTTTCACGTCGCTTTATTGTTCTTTTTCGCCTTGCAGCTAATATAAGCTTTCGCCGTAAACGCTGCTGAGCCTCCGTCTTCGCATCTTGGTTTCGCTGCCTCATCTTCCACCAAGAAAACACCGAAAGGAGCACACAGCCGCTTCGGCTCTCTTCCTTCGATAATCAAACTACGGTGACTTACTTTCAATCTCCCCGCTGAAAGGGGAGAGGTTTCGTGATGTTTGATTCAAAGAGGCGTGTACAGGGCGGGCTTTAAGTTTGCGCAGCGAGGCTACTGGCTCGATAGTGGAAACGCAGCTTACTTTTGGTCTTGGTGCTTGCGACTCGAGGCCATTGGCCCCGCCCGGCACGCTCTTAGCACTGGCTCGCACTGGCCCGACAGTGGAAAAGCGGCTAATGTTGACTTCTTTCTCTTTCTCCAGGCAGTACCTGAATTTATCTCAGTATTTTGCACATCGCTGCTGGTTCACTCAGTATAGAGGGTCCAAGGTGTGATAAAACATGTTCATATCAATAATGCCAATGGCTAGATTTTTATTTATTTGGTTTTCATGTTTAGCACAAAAAAGTGCCCAAACCTCATGGGTTTGTATTCTGTTGTATACTGCTGTTCTGCCATGTGATGGCTCAGTATGTGTGTTTCTAAACATTAAACACAATGTTCAACATTTCATCGGTGGAGTTACTTTGGTAAAATACAGTACACAGAAAAGCCTATGAGTGGAACAAGGTTGAGGTACAACAATTTTATATTTTAAATATCACATCATATTTCTGTAGCTTGAACTTGTTCCATCCATTTTCTGTTCTACAAAGTTTCACTGGTATTAGTAGATGGTTAACAAACTATGAACAACTGATCTGTAAAGTGTGAGTTAATGTATTAGTTAAGTGTTAGTTATTAGCTTATGTATGTTATTGGGACGTTATTCTAAAGTTGCAACTATTCCTCATTTACTAACAGTTAATAAATGAAGAATAGTTGCATCTTTAGAATAACGTCCCAATAACATATATAAACTATTAACTGATACTTAACAAGTCTTTAGTAAGTAATTTACTAACAGCTTGTTCATGATCTATTACTAATTTATTAGGTATAGTTATAAATCATTAAAATACAGTAAACAAATCATTTATAACTCATTAACTAACAGTTTATTAATGATCTATTAACTAGTTATAACGGATAGTTATTATAAAGTGTTACCTAAATGATTATATAAAACATATTATTGTCTTAATAATGAGGTATAACATAAGTCATTGCAAAAACACTGAACATCAGAAAATAATCAAAATCAATCAAACCTTCTGTTCTTGCAGATTTGACGGCTGTGGTCTTGATGAAACATGCTGTGAAACTGTATCTTCAGCTCTCCAATCATCAGACTCCCATCTGACAGAGCTGGACCTGGGCAGCAATCACCTGCAGGATTCAGGAGTGAAGCTGATTTATGATGGACTGAAGAGTTTACACTGTCAGCTGAGCATACTGAGGTTTAACATTCACTAAATCACTAGGTTACAATATGTGGATGAATTGCCAATTCACAACTACAGATAGCCAATTATTCCATGTATATTATAGAATAAATCTATTAGTGATGTTTTTCCAAGGGAACTAGGCAGGGAATGTCTACTCAAAAAAACCTGATGTGAAAACAATCTTTGTTTCCAAGCATCCTGGAAAACCTGGATTTGACACTGCAGTACATTTTACTTGTATTTCTGTCATCGCGATTTCCTTTCCATTAACTTGTTTGCAGAACACCTCGCCACACAAAAATGAACCAAACTCAGCAGCATATACTTGTCATGTATTTGTCTTGTCTTGTTATTGTAAAGTGTTAATAGAAGAGTGTTTGGAAAGAATTTTAATATGTTTCAAACTTCAATCTGCTAAAACTTTACAGTTACAAATTCTGCCTTTACTGTATGATCAAGTATTAAGTATGTTTCAGCAGTTGTGGCCTAATGGTAGAGAGTTAGACTTGTAACTCGAAGAGTGAGGGTTCGAATCTCAGGTATTGTAGGGTGGGGTGAGTAAATCACCAGTGCTCTCTCCACCCTCAATACCAGTCCCTTGAACAAGGCACCAAGCCCTGGGTTTATTAGATATGAATTTTGGGTTTTCATGAGCTGTATGCCAAAATCATCAATATTAAAACAAAATCAGTGCAAAATCACTGAAACTGTAAAATATTAGTAATATGAATTGGAACACATCGAAGCAATTTTAATTTTCAGTTGGTTTTATTAAATGCTTTAGCATATTTTAAGATTAGTAAATATCAATCCAAAATAATAAAGGAGGAATACAAAAACAATTCTTACAATATATACACATTCATACACACTGTCACACTGAAAAATAAACAAATCACATCATAAATTATATACATGAGTTAATTAAGGAATTAAGGAATTAAGGAATAATTGACTCTGGGCTGCTTTAAATTATTAGATGATATATTTCAAGGCATTCATCCAGTTTTGTGTTATTGTGAGTAAGATTAATTTCTAAACTTTTTTTACTGATAATATAATTAGAGTAGCGTTAACAATATTATCATGCGTATGTTTCCAATGTTTGCGTCTGTAAGGGGAGAAAAAGTGGGAAAAAATAGAGTATGTGCTTTCCATACATCATAAAATGCCATTTTGTTGCAAAAATGTATCTGTTGTTTTATCAAGTCAAGTTGTCAACTTTATAGCACTTTATACAATATTGTGTCAAAGCAGCTTTACTACAGGAAAATAGTTTGTTATTGTCCCCTTGCTTTATTGATGAAGTCATTTTCTAGCTAAAGTCTTTTAAAATAATTGAAATAATTTGGTGAAGTGATACGGTCATTTAATGCAGTAAAGATCTGCCTGGAACTACTTTCATCATGTGGTTTTCCTGAAAGAAAATGTTGATTATGCTGTACTTAGGCCAAATATAAAGGCCGGAATACAAACCAGATGAACACATTAATATGGCCGTTTGTTTTGTTTACCACTCAGGCTATATGGCTGTAATATTACAGCTCAGTCCTGTGAGAGTTTGTCATCAGCTCTACAATCCTCAAACTCTGTCCTGAGAGAGCTGGACCTGAGTAACAATGACCTGAAAGATACAGGAATGAAACTGCTTTCTGATGGACTAAAGAGAAACTCTAAGCTGGAGATACTGAGGTTTGAGTTCAAACGCTTTAATTGATTTTTTCCCCCAATTTTAAATTAATCATAAAAATCACATTGCCAAGACTTATATTGTGTGCAATTACTGTTTTTACTCATTCAGACTTTCCATATGTAATCTCACTGCCCAGTCCTGTGAGAGTTTGTCATTAGTTTTACGATCCTCAAACTCTGGTCTGAAAGAGCTGGACCTGAGTAACAATGACCTGAAGGATCATGGAGTGAAACTGCTTTCTGATGGACTGAAGAGAAACTCTAAGCTGGAGATACTGAGGTAAACTGTTTTCCATAAAATAATTAACAACATGCTACCACATTTTGTTTGAGAGTGAAGCATGACACTGAATTCATTAACACCCAAGAAAATGATGTCTCAGAGAGACTCAGTTTGAAGTAAATGCTACTTCAAGTTAAGTCAAGTCACCTTTATTTATATAGTGCTTGTAACAATACAGATTGTGTCAAAGCAACTGCACAGTATTTAAACAGAACAATAGTGTGTAAGAAACTCATTATTGTAGATAATCAATTTTCAGTTAAAGGCAGTTCATCAATGAATTCAGTGATATCATCGTCAGTTCAGTTTAAATAGTATACGATATCGCTGGAAAATGGAAAACTTCACACAAACTCCATTTAATACAAGTTTTATGAGTTTAAATCAACATGGATATACATTTGAAAATATAAAATGCACCAAACATATTTCCAAATCTGTAATGAGAATTGCTATGAATCTATTGAAGTAACAAGAACAAGAAGCTATTACATTTAGATAATAAAATATTAAGACAGACATCCTTATAAGTATTGTAATTTTACTGTGAATGTAAATTTGTAATGCATCTGAACTATTTGCAAACAGTATTTTTATTTTGATATGTCCGCATTCGCTCTTAATTGCCTAATCTGCTGCCTAAAAATGAATCTATGTAAAGTTGAGTAGTTACGTGAGATATTCTACTGGTATCGCTACAGGAACGTCCTGTGAGTGTCATGGCGGACTGCAAAACATTTGTGTGTAATTTTAATTTACTTGTGCGTAATTTAAAACTATTGTATGTAATTATGTTTTTTGCCAGAATTAGATTCCTAAATCTACGGCCGCGACAGGTTGGTGGCAATAGACCGGAAAGATGTGTACTACGTGTCGCAATCCTTTCAAAGTGCAGTTAGTTCCTACGGTTGCCTTCGAGGAATGAGCCTATTTATAACCGGATATCCATTGCGCGGCCAGTGCGTTTTCCCTGCTTCCTGTTTGCCTTGCCTTGCTGCAGAGTGGTCTGTGTTTGTTGCTCCCTGCAGCTTCGGTTTTCTGTTGGATCTTATTGTTAATTCTGCCGTTTTAAATTGATAGATATAGCTTAACTTGATTTCTGATCTTATCCATCAAACTAATCTGACTAATTTGATCGTTCGCATTATTTTATAATCACGACACGAGTGCAGCACGTTAGCATTCCATTAGCCAGTTAACTTTCCACTCGCACTCCATTCACGCTTTTAAACTCTTGTTTACTATCTTTAGCATTGCGTTAGCCGGTTAGCTTGTCATCTGCGTTCAATTCACGTTTTTTCTCTCGTGTTTAATATCGTTAGTACTCCTTTAGCCAGTTCCGTTCCGTTTTTTTTCAGGAATTCGAACAACATCAGTTGGTAAGTTGGAATCTTTCCACAATCACGGTGAGTAATGGCTTCTTCTCCTACAATTGTTGTCTGCACTGCTTGCCACATGTATAGCTTATCTATCTCTACAATCGGACATTGGTACAAACTGCTGGTTTCGTCTGGCCAGAGGAGAACTGGTCCCACGACTGAGCCTGGTTTCTCCCAAGGTTTTTTCTCAATTTCTGTCACCTGTAGAGTTTTGGTTCCTTGCCGCTGTCGCCTCTGGCTTGTTTAGTTGGGGACACTTTCCAGTGATATCGTATACTCTTTGAACTGAACTGACGATGATTTCACTGAATTCATTGATGAACTGCCTTTAACTGAAAATTGATTATCTTCAATAATGCGTTACTTACACCGCGTTCCAAATTATTATGCAAATGATATCTTTCTCTGGTTTTCATAATTAGTAAATGCAAATGACAGTCAGTATAATTTTTAAGTCATCAACCATTAGGGTATAATTCGAATTTTATTGAACAAACCTCCTAATGATAACAGCATTTATTTCAAAAATAAAAAACTGAAAATGCACTGTTCCACATTATTATGCACAACAGAGTTAAAACATTGTATAGGTTGTAAAGAACTGAAAATGGGCATTTGCTGAATTTGCAGCATTAGGTGGTCATATTTACTGAAATCAAAAGCTATTTCAATCAAAAACATCCTAACTTGGCAAGTTACATCTTACCATAGGACCCCTTCTTTGATATCGCTATCACAATTCTTGCATCCATTGAACTTGTGATTTTTTGGAGAGTTTCTGGTTGAATTTGTTTGCAGGATGCCAGAATAGCCTCCCAGAGCTGCTGTTTTGATGTGAACTGCCTCCCACCCTCATAGATCTTTTGCTTGAGGATGCTCCAAAGGTTCTCAATCTGGTTGAGGTCAGGGGAGGATGGTGGCCACACCATGAGTTTCTCATCTTTTATGCAGATAGCAGCCAATGACACAGAGGTATTATTTGCAGCATGAGATGGTGCATTGTCATGCATGAAGATGATTTTGCTACGGAAGGCACAGTTCTTCTTTTTGTACCATGAAAGAAAGTGGTCAGTCAAAAACTCCACATACTTTGCAGAGGTCATTTTAATACCTTTAGGGATCCTAAAGGGGCCAACCAGCTCTCTCCCTATGATTCCGGCCAAAAACGCCACCTCCTTGTTGTGGTCGCAGCCTTGTTGGGACATGTTCTATCCACTACTCCATCCATCTGGACCATCCAAAGATGCACAACACTCATCAGTAAACAAGACTGTTTGAAAATGAGTCTTCATGTATGTCTGGGCCCACTGCAACCGTTTCTGCTTGTGAGCATTGGTTAGGAGTGGCCAAATAGTAGGTTTATGCACAACTGCAAGCCTCTGGAGGATCCTACACCTTGATGTTCGCGGGACTCAAGAGGCACCAGCAGCTTCAAAAACCTGTTTGCTACTTTGTAATGGCATTTTAGTAGCTGCTCTCTTAATCCGATGAATTTGTCTGGCAGAAACCTTCCTCATTCTGCCTTTACCTGCACGAACCGGTCTGTGCTCTGAATCAGCCTCAAATCTCTTCACAGTACAATGATCACGCTTACGTTTTCGTGAAATATCTAATGTTTTCATACCTTGTCCAAAGCATTGCACAATTTGACGCTTTTCGGCAACAGAGAGACCTTTTTCTTTCCTATATTGCTTGAAACCTGTGACCTGCTTAATAATGTGGAACATCCTTCTTAAGTACTTTTCCTTTAATTGGGCTCATTTGGCAAACTATTTATCACAGGTGTCTGAGATTCATTCCAGTGATCCAAAGAGCCATGAGACACAATACCATCCACGAGTTTAATTGAAAAACAAAAAACTGTGTGTTTATGACACTTACATCCAATTTGCATAATAATTTGGAACGCGGTGTACACACTATTGTTCTGTTTAAATACTGTGCCGTTGCTTTGACACAATCTGTATTGTTACAAGCGCTATATAAATAAAGTTGACTTGACTTGACTATGCAAAATCTGCACACCCCATTTCATTGGCCTTTTCTCAAGATATTAGAGGTGTTTGGGTGACTCCTAGTGTGACTCCTAGTGTCATAACAGAGATATTTTTGTGACTTTTGAGAATGTCTGAGCTTTTTAATTTTGTTGCCACGTTTCAAAAACATATTTGCGGAGACTGAGACGGCTGAAAGCACACCCTGTTTATTTTCATTATTTTACAAATGCACGGTGTTTTGTTGATTTGCTGAGCATACACAAATAAAATTCAAATAATAAATTGCACTTAAATATACAATAAAAAAATTAGGTAATCAGGAAAAAATGCAAGTGATTCTCCCAGCGCCATCACTGACCCCAGGAAGTCAACCCTGGGTGTCTAGTTAAAATACATTGTGCTTGTTCCTAAGTACATTTGTACTTTAATGCAATATAACTGTTTCTGATTATGCTACTTTTGTGACTGAAACTACAGAAAATAACAGCTGAAATGACTGTGTCTTAGTGATGTCTGACAGCCAAACTAATGTAACGTGGACCTGTTTCTGTGTGTGTCTGTAGGTTGTCTGGCTGTATGGTGACAAAGGAAGGCTGTGATTGTTTGTCTTCAGTTCTGAGTTCAAACCCCTCACACCTGAGAGAGCTGGATCTGAGCTACAACCACCCAGGAGATTCAGGAAAGAGGCTGCTCTCTGAAAAATGCAAGAATCTGGACAAACTTAAGTATGTTGAGCAGCAACGTTTTTTTAGATTTCAGTGTCTCTATGTACATAGAAGTCTAAAGGTTTCTAGAGGACACAACAATATAACAGATTTAAAGAGCACTAGTCTGAGCCAAATAAACAAAAATATCTTAGATAGTTTCAGTGTAAGATACATTGATCTCCACTGTCCTCTCTCATTAAATGCATATAACACGCATAAAATAAATAAGAAGCAACTATGTTGATTTTATTTAGTTAAATGACAACACACAATCAAACTACTTCTAACTTGTTTTTTAAATTTTGAAAAAAAGGTAAACAACTCTCCCACTGCTTTGTGTCATGTCAAAATGAAACATGAAATAGCTTGAAAACGTGATGACTGTGTCCGTTTTTAGTGATGTAACAGGGACTTGACGACAGCGTTGAAGATCCAAACGCAAACGTTATTAAACAGATCGTTGTCAAAACAGGCAGGGTTAAACACCAGCAAACAGGAACAAACAGGGTTCTCCAAAAAAGTAATCCAATAATACAGGCAAGGGTCAAAATCCAAGTGGGCAGTCCATAGTAACATGCAATAAAACAATGAAACCAGACAAGACCATAACTATGACTATAACTATGGAACAAAACAAAACAGAACATGGCAATGGCAATAGGGAAAAACGCTTGGTAGAGTCTGCAACAGCAAAACAATAATTTGCGATGTCCTGTTTGGCATGGCCTTATATGGCTGCCAAACAGGAAATAACCAAAGAAGCAGAGGGAGCAGTAACAGTCTGTGTAGAGCAAGGGCTCCCTCTGCTGGCCTGGCATTACAGACCTGGATCATGGAACAGAGGTGGGCCTGGACCGTGGAGCAATGGCAGACAGTGGAATAAAGGAGGACCTGGGCCGTGGAGCAATGGCAGACAGTGGAACAGTGGAGGCCCTGAGCCATGGAACAGTGGCAGACCTGGATCATGGAGCACAGGTGGACCTGGCCCATGAAGCAATGGCAGTCAGTGAAACAGTGGAAGCCATGGCGGAGCAGGCACAGCAGGAAGCGTTGGCATTGCAGGCAGAGCAGGAGGCCATGGCGGATCAGGGAGCGTCGGCTCTGCGTGGCTTGCCTATAATCCAACAAAACTCACTGGGGAACTTGTGGGCTGGAAGGGCTGGATTTGTCCATGGCCAAATTTTAACCCCAGTCCAGCCCTGCACTCCAGCAAGGATATAGCCAGTGTTAGGGTCATTACTCAAAAAAGATTACTTCTTATTTCTCTACTACTTGCTTATTTATCAAACGGGTGCTTTCTCTTCATCCTCTGCAAATGAAGCTATAGTAGGTAGTTTGATAGAAAGTCGTTTGAATAAATAAACGTTTGCGATTGACAACGCGATTGACAATGTTGCGATAACAATACTTATAGGCAGCAACTAATGATCATATCGTCCGCTCCAAGAAACACATGTTAATGCTCAGTAGTACACATTTATGGTTCTTTAATGTATTTGCATTGTAATAAAATGCGTTTATTTTCAATGGGCAAATATGCAGCCAAAACAGGTAGCCTAGTGCATTCCAAATTTTTCAACATTAACATTTTAATATAACATAGTCACTATGGCCTTTAGAAATGTTTTTTGGGGAGGTGGGGTAATGCACAATATGCCCCTGTGGAGCGGCCTAAGCTTTTGTCCTCAATGGCATTTTTTTCCTTACATTACTTTTACTTTTTTACTTTAAGTAGTTTTGAAACCAGTACTTTAATACTTTTACTTGAGTAAAAAGCTTGAGTTGATACTTCAACTTCTACAAAAGTCTTTTTAAATCTTAGTATCTATACTTCTACTTGAGTAATGAATGTGAATACTTTTGACACCACTGAATCCGATAGATAAGACCCCAGCATCCACCTGAGCAAATATCATAATTACATCATCAGGCAGCATTACAGCTTGTTAATTCATGTTCATGCAATGATGAGATGGACATAGTTAGCCAATGCATGCCATTTTACTTTCTCATGTAGATTAAGTTATCAGGGTTATAGTGCACAAACTCCTGGGTGGACTGACTTGAATAAACAAATAAGCAGAATATAAATGTTCTTTCTTCATTTCCTGAACTATCTCAAAAGTTTGTTTTATAGCAAAAACAGACAACTCCACATCTTATGTTTCAGAGTTAAACAAAAACACGTGTTTAATCTTCATAATCTCCTCAGATGACAATGTAGACGACTAACAATCGTTTGTTGTGATCATGGGCTGTATGTTCTTTTTTGTTTTGTTTTTTAAGACCGTATGGTTGTGATAACACGCAATACAGAGATCAGCTTTTCCCTCACCATTGTAACATGCTGCTTTAGCAAGGTTCTGTGAAAAACATTTCAGCTTATTTTCCTTTTGCATGTTGCTAAGCTCTAGAATATTGCTAGAATTTTTAATTCATGGTTTAACATGTTGTTTTATCTTGATTATATTGTTTTTATAATCATTGGAAGCCAAGATCATAACTGAATTAATAATAATATGACTCTGTGTGTGTTTTATAGTGTGGATCATGGAGGAGAATCCAGAATTACAGCAGGACTACACAAATGTATGTACTCTCTCTCTCTCTCTCTCTCTCTCTCTCTCTCTCTCTCTCTCTCTCTCTCTCTCTCTCTCACACACACACACACACACACACACACACACACACACACACACACTCTCACTCTGCTTCAGAAGGACTGTAGTGACTGATCAAACCAGTAGTAAAACAGGTGGTATATGAGCTGAGAAATCAAATTTCCTTGACCTTTTGACATAAGAGGTCACTGTACTTTTAAGAAATGAAACGTTCTCAAAACACAGAGTCTAAAAGCAGCTTATATTGAAGGCAAGCTGCTAAAACGAGCTGCTTTATCTTTAATAAAGTTCCTGACCGCATCTGTAAGAATCTGGTGGTTTGTTCGCTTCATTTTATCACATATTTGTTTTAAACAAGACAAAGTTTGATGCAGGATTTTCAGAGAGAGTGAAACTAAAAGACGATGCTGTGTGACTAAATTGATCAGACAGTAATGGTGCATGATGTGACTGGGACTTAAAAGTCGTTTAATGGCATCAAAATAGCATCATTTTTTTCTATAGGCATACTTTATAGTGCCTTCATAATTATTAATACCTTTTTTGATTTGCTGTAGGAAATATAGTATGTACATTAGTGTGATACACATGTGGAACCAGTTTCATAATCGATGTTTAGACAGCGGCAGACTGAGACATGGACGAGTAAAACTAGAGCAGAGAATAGATTGTGTATTGCAGTTGAGCAATTTCAGCAAGAATGATTTTATTACATTTGTTGTAATGACGATAGGTAATGAGGAAATGAGGTTAGAGGTCAGGGTCAGCCGATATGTGCTGACGATTTTTTTTGCCTGATTTTTAGGGCCGATATCTTGAAGTTCTTCCCTTTATTTGCATGCTAAAATGTCACACTAATAATAAGTGGATTCACATCATTTCTAAACTTAACTTCATGAACAATGAACACAAAGAACCATCTTTCGGATCTTGGTTTTGTGCACTGCACAGTATTATAATAAAAGATTTAACCAAAGTTAACCAAACAAATCGAACTGACCAAGTATTAAAGGTCCCACTTCACATTAGGTGACCTTAACATGTACTTACATTTAATTTAATAATTTGGTAAAGTGTACTTATTGTGTACATACATGTTTTTACATTGTATTTATATATTTTTTAAAAACCTATATGTAATTACATTTGTAATTAATTTCTGTATTTACCACTGTTGAACCAACCCTTACACCCTAAACCACCCTCAAACCTATCCATACCCCCAAACCTGCCCCTAACCTTACCCATATCCCACCTTAATAGAAGCAAAAGTGTTTTGCAATGCAATATGACCACATTAAGTACATTGTTCTTTAAGCACATAATCATTAAGGCCACCTAATATAACGTGTGACCGTATTAAATATATAAAACAGATAATATAAGTAAGGGATATTCAACGGTTTTCCGTGCGTTAAAGGATTTTAAATGCACGACGTGGAGGCTAATAACCGCCTGACGGGAAGTGCATTTTAAATCCTTTAACGCACGGCAAGCCGTTGATTATCCCGCTTATTCCATGGTTATAGACAAATTAAAACTAGGATTGATATTTGCAGCGCAAAATTTGACTGAATGGATAAAAAAGACGGTTATTTTCGTCAGTTATGACACGCAGCTCTAGCATTCTGTCCGCTTCAAATCAGACACAGAGATTAAATAGTCCGGTAAAATCACATTTATTTGAATGAAATTTAGCATTTGTTTCAGTAGATTATCGATCGACCAAGAGAGAGTGTGAAGACAAGAGAGATGACAGTTGTGTGTGTGCGTAACGTTACCTGTCTGAATGCTGTGTTTCTCTCTCTACAAACAACAATTCATTCAAAAACAGCAGCTTTACCGCCCCGTTGATGAGGAATATAATGTAGCGATCTAGTATCTAGGCTATTTTAATAAGGATCGCAGGCAAACGCTGACAAGAAGTTTATGTATGTGCGCAGCACAATACGACCTCCGACCTCTCTCTCTCTCTCTCTCTCTCTCTCTCAATCTCACTCTCTCTCTCTCTCTCTCTCTCTGTGCTTTTGCGTGCATCAATTAAAGCAGCGCATTAATATAGAACGGTGATTAAACTGACTTGGAACTACCTGTGCATTAAACGGTTTTACTGCACACCTGTCAGCCAATCAGAATCCAGTATCCAGACATTCCATGGAATAAAAACTGTTAATCGTTTACATAAAAGTTTAAGAGATTGAGATTAAAGTTTTAGATTAATCTGAAACTTTAATGTTTTAAAAAAAATTTTGAATACAGAATTTTTAAATGATTTATATAACTGAGAGGACCTGCCAGCAGATGGCGGCAAGACACTTAATTACTGAATCATATCATTCATTTGATTCGTTCGAACAGCTGATTCATTCCTGAATAAAGCAAATGACTCTCTTTATGAATGGGAAATTGAATCATTTCACTTGATTCGTTTAAAAACGCACGTTCATTCATAAACGAAACACCGCTGTGTTTAAATGGAGATTTATTTATTTTATTTTATTTATTTATTTTTTAAAACGGGAAAAGATTAAGGACAATCGGGCCTGGCTCAGTATAAAACTGATTTTCATTCTCTGGTTAGGGTTTGAACATGTTCTTGATAAGTAAGATGTGAGTCAAGATAGACTCCCAAATACTTATATGCTGATACAATTGAAAGCGTTTGATTAGAAAAAGTAATAGAATTGGAAATGGATAACTGTCTCCTAGATGAATAAAAATACATGCATTGTGTTTTCTTGACATTAAGTGTTAAATGATTATCTTGCAGCCAGTTATGTAAATGCTGCAGATCTGTGTTAAGTTTGTAATTAATTGTGTCGATATTAGAACCAGAAAGAAAAATAACAGTGTCATCAGCATATAGCAAAGAACTAGAAAAATTCAGAGCACAAGGAAGATCATTAATATACATAAGGAAAAGTAAAGGAGCTAAAATACTGCCCTGTGGAACTCAGGAACTCATAGAACACACTCGTGGCTGTGATGTTACTGTGCCGATTCTTACAATCTGACATCTGCCACTTAAATACCATGTAAACATTTCTATTGCGGAAGATGACAAATGAAGAGAAAGAAGTCTGTTTAACAGAATTTAATGATTGACTGTTTCCAAAGCTTTCTGAAGATCTGTGTATTCAACTCCAGTAATCTGACCCTTGTTTAGAGATGTACGTATTTGCTCAGTGAGAAGCAGCAAAGCCGACATAGTTGACCGCAAGGATCGAAAGCCATGCTGGCAATCACTGAGCAGGCTATTATTTTCAAGGTGGTTAATTAGTTGATTATATAATATTTTTTCAAGCAACTTGGAAATGGTTGGGAGAATTGCAATTGGACGGTAGTTGGAAATATTAATTGGATCATCAGATTTAAACATCGGGGTGATCTGGGCCGTTTTCCACACGGCAGGAAATACTGATTGTCTAATACACAAATTAACTAAATGAGTCATGTTTAAATTATTGATATCACAAGCATGAGAAGCATTCAGAGAACACAAAATATTAGTTATTTCATTGTGTACGATTTCAGAAAAAGAGAATTGCTGAGATAATGTTGGTTCTGATGTGAGAGACAGAGGAATAGTAAATCTAGAGGATAATTCTTGTACAGATGCAATAAAACACTCATTAAAAGAATTAGCAATTTTATCATGATCAGTAAGAAGAATACCATTTATAGACATTTGTAAATTATAATTATTTTTAATTTTATTTTCACCAGTTATTGATTTCAATGTTGGCCATAATGTTCTTGGGTTGGAAACTGTTCGGCTAATTTGATTTTCATAATAAGACTGTTTTGCTTTGTATAATTCAAAATTACACTTATTTCTAAACTGTATGAAAGTAAGCTTAGCTTCAGATGTTTTTAATAATCTGTATGCTTTCAAGGAAGAGGCCTTCTTTTTTTAGGAGCTGTAAAATATCAGGACTTACCCAAGGTACTGTATTCTGTCTAGTATTTATAAAACGGTTAGTTCCATTCCTCAATTCTGATTGGTCAGCAGCTGTGTGGTATTCATGATAGGGCACTGCTATGACCGCTTCACTCAACGGTTTTGTGTATCATTGAACCCCCTTAGCAACCACCCTTAGCAACGTAAACACAGCTGCAGCAGTTAGGGACTACTTTTCACAGCGGAAGGCAGTTAATGATTTTACTTTATGAAAACGTACAACTTAATATATATATATATATATATAATGAATACATATTTTTGATATTAATATTTTTATTGTGTGGTAACCGTTTTATAAAAGCAATAAGGTACTTGAGGCCGTGCTGTATAGTGAATAAATCACGGCTGAAGGAGTTGCTCCGCTTCGCGTCGTGACTAACAACTTATTGCTTAAGTATTTTACAGGTAGTTGTATATTTGTTAAGTATTGACATTTTGGCTGTTTAAAACATTTCCTAATGTCATATATGAGTGAATGATCTGAAACTGCTGTGTTTATCACTCCTGAAACGCCATACTTGGTTGATTAGTGAAAATAAGGTCCAAAATAGAACTTTGTGTTTTTCCAAATCTGGTGGGATCTTTAATTAATTGATGGAGACCATATTTTATGGCCGTTGTTTTCAGAAGTTTAGATGAGTTATCAATCCAGTTTAAATTGATGTCGCCAAGAATAACAAGCTCATTAGTTTTAACCGATTTCATTAAGTCCGAAAACTGCAATAAATATGCAGTTGGACTGACATTTGGAGGCTTGTATGTGACAATAATAGTAACTGAAAATTGATTTGTAAAATGAATAACCAATTGAAGTGACTCTGATACTGTTGATAGTTTTACTATAGAATGTGCATATTTTTTATTTACATAAAGAGCAACCAGTTCTATCAGTCCTGTCTTTGCGATATAATGAATAGTTTTCAATCGCAAGAAATGAATCTGATATAACAGGAGTCAGCCATGATCCAGATATTGCCATAACATGAGCCTTTGCACAGCGGCTCAGTTGTGACTTGTTTCAGAATACTTTTGATGACAAGAAAGAGCAAAATCTTACTTTTGACGACGAAATAAAGCAAAATCAGGCAATAGTGTAATCTGCCTGCCACCCACCCGCACCTGATTCTCTGATTCATCAAACCGCACACGATCGTCCTCTTACAATTATTCTAATTCTTAGTTTTGCATGATGATATGATGAATGGATGGATGGTTCATTTTAACAGCTGATCTTCACATCGCTGCACACTTATATAGACTTAATCACTCCTGCTTTTAAGACAGATCCATGCTGAAAAAAATAACATTTACTGACATCTGGACATCTGGAAAAATAGCAAATATCGGCCCGATATATCGGTCGACCTCTATTGCTAAACATTTGGTGCATCCCTCTTTGTGGGCAGTAACACGTCAAAGTCGAATTAAAGATGTCAGTCAAATTCAAAGCTAGTCAAATGTGAGAGAAGTAAGTCTAATAGAAATATAAGACTTTCTAGGTGCACCCAGTGTCAGAGTAAAAGATAGAGATGGAGAGAAAGAAGTATTAAGATGTATGAAGTCTCCGATCTGCTTGGAGAATGTGCTTTAACTCTTTGATGAAAGAACAAAACACTAAATATTATTGTGTTTAAAATGTAAGCAACTTCTTGATTATAACTACTGGTTTATTGAACTAAAATATAAACGAATAAAATATATAACGGCTGAAACTATCCGTTCACTTACTGGATTACATTGACTATGAAAATAAGAACACAGCAGTGTTAAGGAGACCACAGTGACGATATCAAAGATGACGATGTCCATAACACTGGGAGTGTTTTCTCAATCGATAGCGTGTTCTTACATGAATTCATTAGTCAAGTTCATCACTCATATTCTTAAAAGAGCCAACAACAACTTTAAAGAAGTACTTCACTTTCAGAACAAACATTTACAGATAATGTACTCACCCCCTTGTCATCCAAGATGTTCATGTCTTTCTTTCTTCAGTCGTAAAGAAAGTATGTTTTAAGTTAAACATATCAGGATTTCTCTCCATATAGTGGACTTCTATGGTGCCCTGAGTTTGAACTTCCAAAATGCAGCTTCAAAGGACTCTAAACGATCCCAGATGAGGAAGAAGAATCTGATCTAGTAAAACGATTTTACAATTTATATACTTTTAGTAAGAAAGACATGAACATCTCGTGTAAATGATCTGTAAGCGTTTGTTCTGACTCCAGGTCTGGTGCTCCACTGCTCTGCACATTATGTATGTCTCCTTCTTTAACACACCTGATTCAGATGATCATCATTAGGAAAGAGATCATTAACTGAACTGAGCGCATCTGTTGAAGCACACAAACTGTAGAACAGTGTTCATCAGGACTGCTGATATTGTCCCAACAAACCATACATCAATGGAAAGCTTATTTATTCAGCTTTCAAGCGATGAATAAAGTTGAAAAGTTTCCCCTTATGACTGGTTTTGTGGTCCATGGTCACATGTTTTGTGTTGTAAAAAGGAAATGAGTAAATGAAAAGTACACATTTACATTAACTTTGCATTGATGGAAGCAGAAGTCCAAACATATAAATCATTTCTGTGTTTTAGGACTCATTCATGCAGCACTGTTTTCAGGATCACAAATATTGACGCATTACATTATCAGTGCTGCAGATTCATGTTATAGGTTATAAATACTGAAATATCTTTATCTGTGTTGATGAATTGCTCTTGAAGCCCTGGTTTATCCATTTTAGAAGCACTGTTAGCACATGATTTCAGAGAGTTATATTCAATTTAATAACAGTACATATTAAACTAAATTGTAGAGTCAGTATGAATGAATGAATGAATGAATGAATGAATGAATGAATGAATGCCGACAGATTGCCGCTGAATGAAGACACTTTGAATGAATGAGTCTTCTGATCTGATCCACCAATTCAAATAATCTCGATCTCATCAAACACTCACAGTCTCCTCCACTCACTAAAGCAATAAAACACTTCAGACATATATTTAAAGTGGGAATAAGTGAGGATGGATTGGATTATGCACAGCAGAAATACAGCTCACTCCTGTGACGTCAACTTCTAACTCGCTCCTCTCACACACGTATATATACAAACACAACCACATATATCTATATCTATATATATGTGTGTGTTTATATATCTATGCTCTCACTACTCTGGGCTCACGTCACCCGCTCTATTGTTTCTATGGCGCATCTAATGACGTACTTACGGTATGGGTGCTGCAAGCGGTCAAAATGGATGTAAAGGTTTGTCAGAATGGCGTTTTCTTTATGCTTTAGCTGATATTTTTAGTAGATTATTAGCTGTTCACGAATATTACTGCATAAAATATAATTTAACCCTTAAAAGACCATAAAGCAACACTTATTGTTATCATTCTGAATAAATATATAATTTATTTCAGGTGATTGTTTTATTTCGCGTTCTCTCTGTGTTGTTTCTGAAACTACCGTAATCACTGTAATATGCGCGCACACTTAAAATCAATCGCGGCTGGCTTGACTGTGTTTTTCTGAACCGCGGCTGGCTTTTCCGCAGTGATTATTTGCATGAGACGCTGCATTTAATTTTTTTTATAAAAAATACGGGACAAAAACCTTCCCGTATTGATTCATAACGGGACGCGCAATTTCATTCTCAAATACGGGACGATTCCATAACTCTCATATCAGTACAAGCGAATAGAGACCTGACTTGTCAGCAACTTGAGCATCTACAAACCATCACACAGGAATGAACACAGATCTCGGGGTATTATCTTTCACAGGTAAGACTGAACACTTGTTTCTATTTGTTTTTGGCTCATTTTTAACGTTTGTTGACAGCTTAATTTACCACCAGTGACAGACTATTAACTGCTAGCAATATCGCTAACCTTAGTTAGCTGTGAAAGCTGAGGCATTATATGAAATCATGAAGTTTAATTTCATTCTTATTAGGTTTGAATGTATATTGTAACGTTAGTTTATATCATAAACAAAATTGTTTTATGAGCACAATATACTTAAAGAGTAAAGTGAGCACTTTGTTACTATGCTCATTTACAAAAAGGCTATCATTACTAGAGCATAAGGATTTGATAGTTTATCATAAAACTGTGGACTGATTATTATTTTCCCCTTTTTATCCAATGGCAAACATGAGAACACAAGCCTGAAGGAAAGCTGAAGAAAGCCTGTCAGTGGACTGTTCTCTGCATTTCCAACAGACTAAACCTCCTCAGACTAATATTGTATTTGTTCAAGTTAATGTTTCTGTCATTTTCTGTCCAATATTTAAATATGACCAGTTTCTTCAGTCAACCACAATACTATAGACCGCATTATACATTATTGACACAGGCTGTTTAATGCTGATCTTATTAAGTGTGTAGCCTACTCTTGTAGTGAAGAACAACTACATACTAATGACTGTATATGGGTTGGTTACACTTTTTCATTGTATGTCCTTTCGACAGTCGTAAATTACCCGTCATAATCTATTATTACCCCTCATTTGAATTTTCATATTATAATTTAATTATATTATAATAATTTACTTGCTTTTATTTTTGTTCAAATTTTCATTTTTAATAATGAACCTACAATAGCATACTGTATAGGTTTTTGTGTGTGTGTGTGTGTATATATATATATATATATATATATATATATATATATATATATATATATATATATAGGAAAAATAAGATCCACATCTCCATTCTGTTCAATAGTTTTCACCCCCGGCTCTTAATGCATGTTTTCTCCTTCTGGAGCATCAGTGAGTGTTTGAATCTTCTGTAATAGTTGCATATGAGTCCCTCAGTTGTCCTCAGTGTGAAAAGATGCATCTCTAAATCATACAGTCATTGTTGGAAAGGGTTCAAATACACACAAATGCTGGAAAAGCTAAGAATTAGTGGGACCTGAAGGATGTTTCTGAAGAACAGCAGACAGTTGAAGTGTTCAGGACAAACAAGAGACTCATGAACAACTATCACTAAACACACAAACACATCTGTGGATCATTCAGAGAACAACACAGGATTAACAATCAAGGGGGTGGAAACTTTTGAACGGGATATTTTTATAAATCCAGCTTTTGTTTTCTCTTGTGGACTAGATATAAACGTCTTTAATGTCAAATATCGTATTCAGGTCAGTACTAAATAAACAATAACATGCATGTTGTATGATTTCTGTTATTTTGGTCAAATAATTAACATTTTGCAGATTTTATGTTTTATTTTTTTGTATTTTCAGTGTCTTATTTTTTTTACACAAATATTGTTAAACTACTTTTCACTATAGTATAATTTACTTTATAATTTACTATTCATTTATTTTCATATTGTATGTTCTGTATATATTTCATATTCTACTTGGTATTACTCATGTATTGTCATTCATTTCATGTATTTATTATGGTATTATAGATATGTTTGCTATTATAAATCTATTAAATTACTGTTATTGTTCTGTTGTGCTTGCTATGTTGTTATATTATTCCCTTTACTACAGCATGAACTACACACACCTTGTAATATTACAAATATCTCTATATTTTTACTGTGCACTGTATCAATGCACAATATTTCACCGCTGTAACTAAGCTTTACTGGTGCATTGGGTAGTTAATAATGAGTTAGTAATGAAGCGACACATTAACAAATCATCAAATTACAGACCAAATTCAATGTTATTTGTCACACACACAGTCATACACAGTATCATATAAAGGGAAATGCTTATTCGACTGCTAATAACCCATACATTTTATGAGGAAGTGTTAGTATAGAATGAGAAATAAGATCATTAAACAAATTAGAAAATAATAAGATTAACTTTAGTTGTAAACAGAAATTTGCATTATGTACAAATATACAATAAAAAAATAACCGTAAAATATTAGAAAAAGGAATAGACTATAATAAATATAAAAAATGAAATGTGCAATTATGGGCAAGACAATGTGCAGATGAATAAATATTAAACATTAAACATGCAGTAAGAGTGTCCTCCTTGTTCATTTACAGCACCAGTACAACTAACAATTGACATAATTTCACAAATATGGACTCAAAAGAAACTCCAAACATAATGTTGCCTCTAAAGACACACAGAAGGTCAAATATTTTATGTCCAGAAGCTCAAAACCATGCTGTTATTTAATGTGCCTAACTTTCCACACAAAAGAAATGCAGATGCAGATGCAAACATAACTTTGATTTGGTTTACAAAAGCAGACGACATTAATTAAATTAAAATGTCATTACCGAAACAAACCTTACGCACCGAGCGAGTGCCTAGAGTGCGCCACTAATGAGTGTCCCTCCAGAAACAACCTTACATACTGTAGTTCCGTTTATTTGAAACGGTTTAATTATTGATCATTGAAAGTATTAGCTATTGGTCTATTTTCTGAATTTGGTTTAATATATCTGTCTAATTAATGGCACTAATACTTTCAATGAGCAATAATTTAATAATGTCAAATAAAGGGGACTACAGAATGTAAGGTTTGTTTCAAGTGGGACACTAATTAGTGGCGTACTCTAGGCACTCGCTCAGCGCGTAAGGTTTGTTGTTTCGCTAATGTCCATTTGTTATCTGCTTTTGTAAACCGGATTAAAGGCATGTTTGCATCTGCGTTTTTTATTATTATTTATTTATACACGTTAATTAAACGTTTTTAAGTTTCTGGAATCTAAATATTTGACCTTCTGTGTGTCTTTAGAAGTAACATTATGTTTGGACTTTCTTTTGAGTCCATATTTGTGAAATTATGTCAATGGAAAATAAAGTGACTAAAAAACACAGTTTGTTGTACTGCTGGTATAAATGAACAGGGACACTCTTACAGCATGTTTAATGTTATGTAATTTGATGATTTGTTCATGTGTTTTTTAGTCACTTTATTTTTCATAATTTCACATATATGGACTCAAAAGAAAGTCCAAACAAATGTTCTTAGTGGGTTTTGTGTTTTTATTTTTAATAATTCTGTGTATAAATCAATAGGGTGAGTTTAAAGGGAAAGAGGAGAACATAAAACAGACAAGATCAGTCATTAGTGTATTTAGTATTTTCTACACTTGATGAAGAGGATCAACCTTTGACACCCAATAATGTTTAAGACAAAGCTGAAGATGTCAAATGCTCAAATTATGATAGTATTAAATAAATTAATTTCAAAGTCAGAGTATTTCTAGTTCTTTCCTAAAGATGTAGTTTAGCCATAAATGTTAATTAATGCATTAACTATCAAACATGTACTAACATTTAGTTAAGGCTGCCGTTATTCATCCATGAATCCGTCTGACTCCAGTTGTAGTGAAGGATAGCCCTTTGTTAGTTCATAATTAGTTAATTCCTGGAATAATCATTAGTAGCTGATGAATTAAGTGTTCATTTAGGCATTAGTACATGATTATTCATCTACCCTTATTGTAAAGTGTTAGCCACATTTCTTTTAAAGGGGTCCTATTATGCTCCTTTACAAAGTCTTTCATTTGTTTTTGAGTCACTTGAACATGCTCTCATGCTTAGTTGTTGGAAAAACGCATTATTTTCCACATAATTTACATCATTACAATAGCTTTCTCCTCAGGCTGGCACAAACGAGAGTGGACTTTGAGATTTGTCACTTTGTGGATGTTTTTTATGCTCAAACATACACACCACACACTGGCTAAAGTTCAGAAAGTGAAAAAGCAGAATAGCACCCCTTTAAGATCATTCACAAACTCTATCCTATCAAACATTTTCTCAGCAAATTTAAGAAGGATATTGATGTCAATTGCTCTTTATATTTGGAAACTGTATTCCACATCTTTTGGCACTGTAGTCGTGTTAAAAAGTTATGGTTATGATACATTTGTGTTTATCAAAAAAAAAAGATAGTCTCTAATTTTAATTTGCATTTTGAAAATGTTGTTTTTGGATATTTTGATCATGATAATATGAATAATGAAGCATTCGTTATTAATCTATTCATATTACTAATTAAGTTTCACACGTTCATAAATGCAAATCGGTAACACTTTATAATAATGGGCCGTTGTTAACAAGTCACTATGCAGGAAGTAATTGGTAGTTCTACATTAACACTTAATACTATTAACTCATATAGAAGCAAGATTAACTGAGCAGTAGGTCAGTGATCATTTTGGACAAAGATAGTCCCTTATTAGGTATTTGATCATTACTAAAGAAAAGAATTGTGAACTGTGACCAATTCATAAAGAATAACTCATTAATAATCACAACAGTCACATTTATAAAATCAACAATTAGGTTCTTTGTGCAAAACTAATTTATGAAAACCATCATCACCGGCTGAAATTGTGACTCTGACCAAAATATGAATGGATGTGTTCTCTGTTCATTTCAAACTAACAATAATATCATTTATTTAATTAGGATGTAATGCCAGCAATGATTGGATTATTTCACTATTATGAGCTGCATTCATTCCTGATTCTGATGTGTTTTATCTCCATCAGATTCCCATCGGCTCACTCTGGATCTGAACACAGTGAATAAACTCCTCCGTCTGTCTGAGAACAACAGAGTGATTACTGTCACTGACACAGTTCATCATTATCCTGATCATCCAGACAGATTTGATCGTGTGCCTCAGGTGTTGTGTAGAGAGAGTGTGTGTGGACGCTGTTACTGGGAGATTGAGTGGAGTGGACGATATGTGGATATATCAGTGTCATATAAGAGCATCAGCAGGAAGGGACGAGGTGATGAGTGTGTGTTTGGATGTAATGATCAGTCCTGGAGTTTGATCTGCTCTTCCTCCAGTTACTCATTCAGACACAATAACATACTGACTAATCTCCCTGTGGAGCCCATCATCATCAGGAGAACAGGAGTGAGAGATGTCTATAGAGTAGGAGTGTATGTGGATCACGGAGCAGGAAGTCTGTCCTTCTACAGCGTCTCTGACACAATGAGCCTCATCCACACAGAACACACCACATTCACTCAGACGCTCTATCCTGGGTTTAGGGTTGGTTATGGATCATCAGTTTCACTGTGTTGATGAATGAGAACAGACTGATGAGAGAATCTACCCATAATGCTTTGAGCTGATGATCAGCGAGTGACAGATAGAGTCATGACATTAATATGATCATCAGTCAGAATAAATCTAATAATCCTCATCTAGACAGTAGATCAGTGTGTGATGATGATCTGTGTTTCTCAATAATATCAGTCTCTCATCAATCATCTGCATTATGATCAACATCAGCCTGATATCCGATCTCTCATTTCCTCTATTGTTTGGAATAAAACACAATCGCTGAACTTATACGGACAGGAAGTGAACGTCAGTAGAAGGATCCATTGCAGCGGTCCACTAGCTTCATGCTATCGCTACGCAGAATATCATATTAAACTAAACATGCATTAGAGCTAAAATACCAAACCTGGATCACAACAACATTTACAGCTTTATTAAGAATATTTGTATATGACTTCTGTTAACGACTAAACCATAACTGGTTTGTTACTGAAAGGATTTGTCTATGTTTTGTTTGTACTCTAATCCTGTTTGTTATTATTGCCCAAATAAATAAATGGATGACAACACAGAATAACACACATGATCAAAAACAGACTGTCTTTTATTTATTTGTTCACAAGATCTGCTCTCTAGGATCATAAACGCTGAACTAATACCAGCATATACAATTAAATTAAGGACATGCGTCAGAAAACTGGGAATGTTGGACAACAAATATATAACAGGGATATAACAGCTTGAACTATAGCCAAAACTAGTTTAACAATATTTGTGTAAAAGAAATTTAATTATTTTACCAAAATAACAGAAATCACACAACATGCATGTTATTGTTTATTTAGTACTGACCTGAATACGATATTTGACATTAAAGACGTTTATATCTAGTCCACAAGAGAAAACAAAAGCTGGATTTATAAAAATATCCCGTTCAAAAGTTTCCACCCCCTTGATTGTTAATCCTGTGTTGTTCTCTGAATGATCCACAGATGTGTTTGTGTGTTTAGTGATAGTTGTTCATGAGTCTCTTGTTTGTCCTGAACACTTCAACTGTCTGCTGTTCTTCAGAAACATCCTTCAGGTCCCACTAATTATTTGCTTTTCCAGCATTTGTGTGTATTTGAACCCTTTCCAACAATGACTGTATGATTTAGAGATGCATCTTTTCACACTGAGGACAACTGAGGGACTCATATGCAACTATTACAGAAGATTCAAACACTCACTGATGCTCCAGAAGAAGAAAACATGCATTAAGAGCCGGGGGTGAAAACTATTGAACAGAATGGAGATGTGGATCTTATTTTGCCTATATATATATATAATTTATAAAAAATAAAAGCAATTAAATGTATAATTATAATATGATTCAAATTCAAATGGCGGATAATAATAGATTATGACGTAATTTTTACGACCCTGTCCGTCAAAATGACATACAATGAAAAAGTGTAACCAACCCATATACAGTCATTAGTATGTAGTTGTTCTTCACTACAAGAGTAGGCTACACACTTAATAAGATCAGCATTAAACAGCCTGTGTCAATAATGTATAATGCGGTCTATAGTATTGTGGTTGACTGAAGAAACTGGTCATATTTAAATATTGGACAGAAAATGACAGAAACATTAACTTGAACAAATACAATATTAGTCTGAGGAGGTTTAGTCTGTTGGAAATGCAGAGAACAGTCCACTGACAGGCTTTCTTCAGCTTTCCTTCAGGCTTGTGTTCTCATGTTTGCCATTGGATAAAAAGGGGAAAATAATAATCAGTCCACAGTTTTATGATAAACTATCAAATCCTTATGATCTAGTAATGATAGCCTTTTTGTAAATGAGCATAATAACAAAGTGCTCACTTTACTCATTAAGTATATTGTGCTCATAAAACAATTTTGTCTATGATATAAACTACAATATATGATGATTTTTCAATGATTTCATATAATGCCTCAGCTTCCACAGCTAACTAAGGTTAGCGATATTGCTAGCAGTTAATAGTCTGTCACTGGTGGTAAATTAAGCTGTCAACAAATGTTAAAAATGAGCCAAAAACAAATAGAAACAAGTGTTCAGTCTTACCTGTGAAAGATAATACCCCGAGATGTGTGTTCATTCCTGTGTGATGGTTTGTAGATGCTCAAGTTGCTGACAAGTCAGGTCTCTATTCGCTTGTACTGATATGAGAGTTATGGAATCGTCCCGTATTTGAGAATGAAATTGCGCGTCCCGTTTTGAATCAATACGGGAAGGTTCAGAAAAACACAGTCAAGCCAGCCGCGATTGATTTTAAGTGTGCGCGCATATTACAGTGATTACGGTAGTTTCAGAAACAACACAGAGAGAACGCGAAATAAAACAATCACCTGAAATAAATGATATATTTATTCAGAATGATAACAATAAGTGTTGCTTTGTGGTCTTTTAAGGGTTAAATTATATTTTATGCAGTAATATTCGTGAACAGCTAATAATCTACTAAAAATATCAGCTAAAGCATAAAGAAAACGCCATTCTGACAAACCTTTACATCCATTTTGACCGCTTGCAGCACCCATACCGTAAGTACATCATTAGATGCGCCATAGAAACAATAGAGCGGGTGACGTGAGCCCAGAGTAGTGAGAGCATAGATATATAAACACACACACACACACACACACACACACACACACACACACACACACACACACACACACATATATATATATAGATAGATAGATAGATGTGTGTGTGTGTGTGTGTGTGTGTGTGTGTGTGGACTTCTGCTTCCATCAATGCAAAGTTAATGTAAATGTGTACTTTTCATTTATTCATGTCCTTTTTACAACACAAAACATGTGACCATGGACCACAAAACCAGTCTTAAGGGTAAACTTTTCAACTTTATTCATCGCTTGAAAGCTGAATAAATAAGCTTTCCATTGATGTACGGTTTGTTGGGACAATATCAGCAGTCCTGGTGAACACTGTTCTACAGTTTGTGTGCTTCAACAGATGCGCTCAGTTCAGTTAATGATCTCTTTCCTAATGATGATCATCTGAATCAGGTGTGTTAAAGAAGGAGACATACATAATGTGCAGAGCAGTGGAGCACCAGACCTGGAGTCAGAACAAACGTTTACAGATCATTTACACGAGATGTTCATGTCTTTCTTACTTCTATGGTGCCCCGAGTTTGAACTTCCCAAATGCAGTTAAAATGCTGCTTCAAAAGGAGACGAGGAAGAAGAGTCTTATGTAGAGTAAAACGATCAGTTATTTTCTGACAACATTTACAATTTATATGTTTTTTTTATCTCAAATGTTAAAAAGTATATAAACTGTAATTTTTTTTAGAAATGAACCCATCGTTTTACTAGATCAGACTCTTCTTCCTCATCTGGGATCGTTTAGAGTCCTTTGAAGCTGCATTTTGGAAAGTTCAAACTCAGGGCATCATAGAAGTCCACTATATGGAGAGAAATCCTGATATGTTTAACTTAAAACATAATCTCTTTACGACTGAAGAAAGAAAGACATGAACATCTTGGATGACAAGGGGGTGAGTACATTATCTGTAAATGTTTGTTCTGAAAGTGAAGTACTTCTTTAAAGTTGTTGTTGGCTCTTTTAAGAATATGAGTGATGAACTTGACTAATGAATTCATGTAAGAACACGCTATCGATTGAGAAAACACTCCCAGTGTTATGGACATCGTCATCTTTGATATCGTCACTGTGGTCTCCTTAACACTGCTGTGTTCTTATTTTCATAGTCAATGTAATCCAGTAAGTGAACGGATAGTTTCAGCCGTTATATAACATTCAAATACCATCTTATGCTTGGTGTTTCCTTTTTAATTTTAAGAAAGCTTGAAGTGCAGTTCATTATTTGTCAATGTGTGTTTTATTTATAACATGATATAGGTCAATAACATGCTAACCAAAATACCAAAATGTCTCACGATGACAAATCTTCTATTGGTTTTAGTTCAATAAACCAGTAGTTATAATCAAGAAGTTGCTTACATTGTAAACACAATAATATTTAGTGTTTTGTTCTTTCATCAAAGAGTTCAAGCACATTCTCCAAGCAGCTCTCAGCGGTGTTTTACTACTAAATGTTCAGCGTTTTGAGCGAATCAGTTGAAATAACGCAATAACTCACTCATTAAGTGACTCACCTACTGGTAGTTTGCTAGTATGTCTAAAAATATGCACACCCAACATTTCTTATTTGTATATTCATAAATGTATTTAAAACATTCATCTCATAACATCATTTATTGCAGTGTAAGTATTTAATCTAATTGGTAACAGACCAATAGAATTTATCGATAAATTAATCATTTAAGATGAAAGATGATGCATACGTTTCAAACGTTTCAAAAATAGGCCTTTATAGAGGTAAATATAGAAATGAAGATTTAAGAATGTAAAAGCTGATGAAACACTGATGAAAATATTGCTTCACAATAGATTGTTTACACCAAAAATTTGATTGATGTGGTATTTTAAAGGGATATTTTGTGGAATATTATCGGCTAATATGAAAAGTTCACTGAATATTGTAGTAATATAATTTTCTACAGCGATGACATGTTTTCTTTTTAGATTAAACGTATTAAATATTACATATAGGTGTCACGTATTGGTCGTCTTGTCATCATTAACTCTTGCACTACACATCATGGACTTCATTCCCCACAAGCCACTGCACTAATCACTGCATTCACCTGCTCCTTGTTTCTCACTGCACTGATTATCGCTCACAGCTGCACCTCATCACACTGACTGCATTTAAGCTTCTCACACACACAGCCACTCTGCGAAGTCTAATTGTTCCTCATGGTCGTAATTCTGAGCGTTTCTTCCCGTGTTTGTTTTCCCGTGTGTTTGATTCCTGGACTCCTTCCCGTGTTTGATTCTTGCTGCCAGCCCCGACCTTTCTGCCTGTTTTTTGACGACGATTTCTGCCTGCCCCTTTGTGTTTGTTTGTTTGAATAAAATGCTGCAAATGGATCCGCACGTCTCTGACCTTCCTTGTGACAATAGGTGTGTAATGTGTCGTGTTGTAGTATTTCAGCGCGAATCAGACAATTTTGGAGACTCGATCAGAAGTTAAAACACTTCTACATCTACACACTCAAATTCCACAAGAGGCCCGTCATAAATCTAACGTTTGATAGCCTGGCGCCAGACCGCCAGCCTGAAGCAAACCTAACTAACTAAGAACTCGCAAAATTAACACAAAGACACTTCTTCATAATCAAATCCTTCAAATAAGGAATGTCAAATTTGGAGCAAGTAACCAAGATTAATGGTCAAAGAGATGCACATCTTGGACATCACTAGTAGAGACTGTGCTTGCTGCACTCCCCCACGCACAGGAAACTGACATTCTTTCTACGACCTCTTTGTTCCTCACAGAACACAGTATGGCACAGGAAACTGCCTATTGATGTACATATGACACTAAAATGATGCTAAAAGGACTCATGAGCAACTCGTCATTTCTATGTATAACTTCCTATCATATATGTAACCCACACATTTGTCTGTTATGTTTGAATACCCTTATTGTGTAAGTCTGATTTGATAACTATTGAATAGTTTGATGGTTTATATTGGTGTTTGATATGCATGAATTTGAAATAAGATTCTTGAAATGTTTCTATAAGTCAATTCTTTGTAAAATGTATTTTAGTAATGTTATCGAAATCATGTCCAAAGTTAACTTTGCCAAGAGCTGGAAAGTTGGGACCCAAGGGACTGATAAGATAACATTGTGATTTATGGTTGGTAGGAGGAACCAGCCGCCCACCGGAGTTCAGCCAATGTTCTAATTGGGCAAGACATCATTTTGGGATGTGTCCAAAAGCTGAGTTTAAAACCCCAGGACACCCTCTCTTTTACTCTCTTATCTCTCTTTACACTCTTAGCTCTCTTATGTCGCGCCGCCGCGTCTCGACGCTGCCTGGGCTGGCCTGCATGCCAGATGCTCCTCTAAAGGAAACATGAGGAGATCATTACCCTGCTGTCTTTTACTTTAATTCTTTTTATTTCTTTCCGTTGAGAGTTTCATTCCAGTTAAGTTTGTGCAAGCCGCGACTGACCCAAACGTCGCGGACCTGAACTTTAATAGCGCTCCGCTCTCATATCCAGCCAACGCCCAAGCCTTCACAAAGGACCACATACCAACCAATCAGCAACCTCCGGAAAGCCCCTTTCTGAAGCGACGCAACCAAAGGAATTCCCAAAGGCAACGCGCAAGTAACCTCCAGAATTTTACTGAACTTATCTTTTCTAATAAAAATATGATTTTAATGGATAAACCTAACACATACAAACTAATCTAACATAAACACACGCATTCACACAGGTTGCAGAAAGATAAAGTGAGGAAAGAATGAGTTTAAAGGAATGAACATATGAAGTCCCAAGTTAGCATTATGTGTAATTGCTTAAACCTGAACAACCATCAATCACTTAATTAACCCTCGTATTGAGTCTCTCAAAGAGGTTATTAAACTTTATATCAAAATGCACCAGTATCTTGTGTTTCGTGCTTACAAGTTAATGCCTTAAACTGCTGATTTTGCTACTGTGCTAATATATAGTGTTTTCACTATATTCTGGATAGTAATATCCATTGCAGAGTTTCTGTTAGACGGCTTGTGAATGAATCGCGGGTCGACTCTGGAACAGCCGTAAAACAGCGATTCTGTTCAAATTTCCTATTGAATCATATTCGATTCCCTTTGAGCTAAATTATAAATATATGTAGTTATCCCTGCTACAGTGTTTTTCCATTAGAGGTCTTACATTTCAAAAATACTGGTCTGACACAGCCATAGTACGCTGTGTGGAGATCCAGCAGGAGGAGGAGTACAGGGATCTGGTTGACTACTTCTTTCTCTCCATCTCTATCTTTTACTCTGACACTGGGTGCACCTAGAAACTCTTATATTTCTATTACTTCTCTCACATTTGACTAGCTTTGACTTAATTTGACTGACATCTTTAATTCGACTTTGACGTGTTTCTGTCCACAAAGAGGGATGCACCAAACGTTTAGCAATAGAGGTCGACCGATATATCGGGCCGATATTTGCTATTTTTTAATATATCGCCATCGGCCGATTTCCGTGTTTAGTAGCGCCGATTTAAAGTCAGGCACGTCTGCGGGCAGCCCCGTGTTATTGGTGCTGTGGAGCGCTACTGTGAAGGACCCCAAGCCAAAAGTTTTGTAAGATTCAATAACAGTTCTGAGAGATAAAGGTAAGGCTTAAATTCTAATATTTCAAAGTCCCATGGCCATATACAGTATGTACTATATATTACTAGTAAACTATGAAGTGTTGCCTTCAGTTAGTGAAAGAAAATCATAGAAACGTCGGTAACTGGTATAATGCTACTGCTAGTTAAAGGTTTGCTTACTTGCAGTTAAGTTTAAAGACTGTAGTCTGAAACGATCAGCAGCTTGTTTGCTAACATATTAGCCCCAATGTTATAAGTTCTGTTTTATTTTTCCTGTATCCGAGTCGGAGAATTTGACTGTGTGCGTGGAGAACGCGGCGGCTCTCACAAACAATGCAGTGTTGTAGGGCTGCACGATTTGGGAAAAATGTCACATTGCGATTATTAAGGTCAAAATTGCGATTTACGATTGCGATACGATAAACAAGTGGTATGACTCAACTTGCTTGTTATCAAGGAAAATGCACACACAGATTACTAATAATGCTGAAATTTGTATTTCTCAACTGAGATACAGTATACAGTGCAATCTGGCAACAACTAGAAATGAACAATGTTTTCAGATTAAAACTAAATTGTACAAAATTAAATAACAGTAACATCTTTACATTACTGAATTAAATTACATTAAATTAACTTTAAAATAAAATTAAAAAGTCAAAAGTACAGAAAAATAAAACAAATACCCATTTTTTATATTTTTACATTTTGTCCCAAAACAGGGACATTTAAGCAGGATGTAACATATACTTTGTATATTTCTTTTGAAAAGAAAACTGGATATAGGAGTGTGGTTTCTCAATAAAACTTAAACCTCTGTAACTGCTGTTATTTTAAATGACCAACTGGTACATTAAAATTCTCTTTCTAAAACATTCTATTTAGCAATTGAGAGGTTCTTTGCCAAAAAAACAAGCATGTCAACCTTGTCTGGTTTCAGACAGGAGCGATGATCTGTTACAACATTACCACTAGTGCTAAAAGCTCTCTCTGATGCAGAGCTTGTTGCTTGTATGCACAGATATTTCTGTGCTAGTTTGCATAGCCTAGGGAAGTTTATTTTGTGACTGTTCCACCATTTTAGTGGATCTTCTTCATGGTCTACACATGGCATGTAAATGTAAGCATTGAGTTCAGCAGCTACTGCTTCTCTAAACTGCACCATGGGATCAAATGATGCTGCTGATGTTGTGCTTGTGGTTTTCTTAAAGAAACTGGCCAGGGTTTTTTTCTTGGCCTTAGCAGCAGGTGGATTTTCTGCATCCAGTTCCGGGTTATTCTCCATCGCTGCAGTGCTTTGGGCTACAGGCTGCTGCTGGTGAATGTCCTAAAATTAAAAATATTGCATTTTATAAATCTTTTACAAGCTGTTCTTACCAGTTAAAAAACACTGTGATAATATTACTCACAATCAACTCAGTGATGACTTGTTCCTTTAAGGTCTGGGTCTCCTGCTCAGAGATGTATTGTGTTCGAAACCTTGGGTCTAGGAAAGAGGACATGTTGAGCAGTTCCTGTGTGACACTGTCTTCATATTTCTTGTTGAGGTAGGCCAGAATTTTTGATTTCAGTGATTTGGTCAGGTTAGTGTCCTCTTCCTCTTCAGCCAGCACTGAGGTGTTCAGAAGATGCAGAGTAGGTTTTACACAAGATATGCTCACATAACGTTCACCCGACAGGGCATCCGTGAAGTCCTGGAGTGGGCTGAGTGCCTTGTTCACAGATTCCAGGATCTCCAGATCCTGCCATGAGGGCAGTAGGTGTCGTACTTTGCGGTCTGCAGATAGAACCTTGGACAAGGCATTTTGCTGCTCCAGGACTCTTGCTATCATCTTCTGAGTGGAACCCCATCGTGTTGAGCAGTCTGTCACCATGGCATGCTCTGGAAGGTTGAGTTCTCTTTGGGCTTCCTTCAAGGCCACTCTCTTCTTCCAGCTATGGGAGAAGTGGCCCACAATCTTTCTGCAAATCCCAGTAGCCCTGGTAATGCATTGTGCATGATCTTTCAGAGCATTTTCTGTAAATGATAAAAGACAAACTTACTAAAGTGACAAAGCAAAACATTTAATATTCACAGATTCACACTCTGACAACATGCTCAGTTCCATATTGATACTAGCATAAAGCAGTAACAAAATTACGACAAACACCCAGTTATCGATATTCTTATCAAATCACTCACCATTTTTAATCTAATGATGAAGAAAAATCATGTGCTAATAATCATGAAAATAATTTAAATGGGACATTTCTAGTGTTCTTTGTGAAACACCGATTTCTACACTGTATTTCCATTTTTTCTTAAATAAATCTGTTAATAGCTGTCCTCTCTAACGTACAGTTAAGTAGCTTTAAATATGAAAAGATTAAATTAATTTAATTTAATTTAATTTTAACTTACCGATGGCCAAATGAAGTCTATGCCCGAAGCACTGGAACCTAGTCCAGTGATTAAGCGCCACCGCTTTGACGATGTTCGCGCCGTTGTCTGTTGTGACAGCGACCAAACCATCCTCACAGAGGTCCCATGCAGCCAGTGCCTCTCTCAAACCCGCGGCTATGTTCTCTCCCATGTGATCGTCAGGGAAATACGATGTTTGCAGGCAACGGCTTTTCAGTTCAAACTCATCGTCGACAAAGTGCACGGTCAGACTAATATATGGCTCGGTCGTCCTGCTTGACCAAAGGTCCGTAGTGGTTGAAAAGAATTTCACTGCAGTTATTTCAAGTTGAACCTCGCTACGGGACTTAGTGTAAAGCTCAGGTATTGCGACTTGAGAGAAGTAGTTTCGTGAGGGCAACTGGTATCTCTTGTCCAGTGTGCGAATCATTTTCTGAAATCCTGCTTTGCTAACAGTGTATATGGGCATCATGTCTTTTGCCAAGCAGTGCGTGATTGAGTCAGTGATTTCTTTATATCTTTGCGACGTCTTTTCATATGGCGTGAGACTCGCAAACACATCTGTAATAATGTGTTGTTTTGTTCTGCTCACACTGGGTCGGTCTCTTTACTACTCTTGGCTTTTACCGCCATGCATTCATCATACTTTTCTCTGTGTTGCTTCAGGTGCTGATATAAATTTGTCGTGTTGCCACGTGATGTAGCAACATTAGTTTTGCATATTTTGCACAGTACCTCTTTCTGCTCAGTGTCCGATATCCTGAAGCCAAAATATCGCCAAATAACAGAGGTAGCATTTTTTCTGGGCACAAGTTCAGTGTCGGTCTGTTCTGTATCCATTTTCTCCCTTCTCCACACTGCGCTGCGGAAAGTCACGTGACCACAAGCACACGCGCTACACAAGACTAGCTGGTTATTTTTTATTTTTGGCATAAAAAATGACCATACATCTCTTAGAATGAATGTCTTGTTACGTCCACGAATGCATTTGTTTATTTAATATAATCGCAACATTTGCTGTAATGTAATCGCATAGGCTGACATCGCGATTGCGATTGCGATATGATTAATCGTGCAGCACTACAGTGTTGTGATACTCCGCCTGACTCAGAGACACTGATGCACAGAGGGTGGTTATATCCGCGGGTCTGGTAATAATACATTTAGTTTATAACTATGTTCACGTCCAGATGTCAGTAAACGTTATTTTTTTCAGCATGGATCTGGCTTAAAAGCACGAGTGATTAAGTCTATAGGTGCGTTCCGATCGACAGGGTCCCTACGCAGTGTCCTGGAACGTCATCAAAGCAAATCAACGGCAGGGTCACGCAGATTATGATTTAACATAAATATTGTAATTTATTTTACTTTCAAATTTAAATACATATAAAATACATATAAACGTATGTATCTAAAAAAATATAGTCCAAATGTATATGTTTAGACCGTTAACACATTAACAGATTTTTGTGGTCTTATCTCACGCACTTTTTTTTCCCCACACACAGCCTATATTTAACTATCCTGTGATAACATTAAATAAAACATGACAGAGCTTCACCCCACCAGTTTTACTTTCATTCATAAAATACAATATGCAAATGTAACATGAATCGCCATAACCATTCATAAACACTCTAATTTGTATAATAATAAAAACATTTATTGCAACCGCTTCATTTCAGAGCCTTAAAAAAAACTTTAACGGCTCTGCTCCATCATTACCTCTAACTGGTGACGCGGTGCACAATGACAGTTGGGTAGTTTTCCCCGTCCACTTCCTGTGAAGTGAAGTACCGATGTTCCCTTATTCCCTATGCCGTTCACAGTGCCCTTCAAACTGAACATGTTCGCTCCCTTCGGTTTGGAATCTCACTTAAGATGGCGGAATACCCTGTGAAGTCCACTTCACAGTACACTTACAGTCGAATGGAACGCACCTTCTATAAGTGTGCAGCGATGTGAAGATCAGCTGTTAAAATGAACCATCCATTCATTCATCATATCATCATGCAAAACTAAGAATTAGAATAATTGTAAGAGGACGATCGTGTGCGGTTTGATGAATCAGAGAATCAGGTGCGGGTGGGTGGCAGGCAGATTACACTATTGCCTGATTTTGCTTTATTTCGTCGTCAAAAGTAAGATTTTGCTCTTTCTTGACATCAAAAGTAGTCTGAGACAAGTCACAACTGAGCCGCTGTGCATCTCCATTTAAACACAGCGGTGTTTCGTTTATGAATGAACGTGCGTTTTTTTTAAACGAATCTAGTGAAATGATTCAATTTCCCATTCATAAAGAGAGTCATTTGCTTTATTCAGGAATGAATCAGCTGTTCGAACGAATCAAATGAATGATATGATTCAGTAATTAAGTGTCTTGCCGCCATCTGCTGGCAGGTCCTCTCAGTTATATAAAGCATTTAAAAATTCTGTATTCAAAATTTTATTTAAAACATTAAAGTTTCAGATTAATCTAAAACTTTAATCTCAATCTCTTAAACTTTTATGTAAACGATTAACAGTTTTTATTCCATGGAATGTCTGGATACTGGATTCTGATTGGCTGGCAGGTGTGCAGTAAAACCGTTTAATGCACAGGTAGTTCCAAGTCAGTTTAATCACCGTTCTATATTAATGCGCTGCTTTAATTGATGCACGCAAAAGCACAGAGAGAGAGAGAGAGAGAGAGAGAGAGAGAGATATATACACATACATAAACTTCTTGTCAGCGTTTGCCTGCGATTAAAATATCCTAGATACTAGATCGCTACATTATATTCCTCATCAACGGGGCGGTAAAGCTGCTGTTTTTGAATGAATCGTTGTTTGTAGAGAGAGACACACAGCATGCAGGCAGGTAACGTTACGCACACACACAACTGTCATCTCTCCTGTCTTCACACTCTCTCTTGGTCGATCGATAATCTACTGAAACAAATGCTATTTTTCATTCAAATAAATGTGATTTTACCGGACTATTTAATCTCTGTGTCTGATTTGAAGCGGCCAGAATGCTAGAGCTGCGTGTCATAACTGACGAAAATAACCCTCTTTTTTATCCATTCAGTCAAATTTTACGCTGCAAATATCAATCCTAGTTTTAATTTGTCTATAACCATGGAATAAGCGGGATAATCAACGGCTTGCCGTGCGTTAAAGGATTTAAAATGCACTTCGCGTCAGGCGGTTATTAGCCTCCACGTCGTGCATTTAAAATCCTTTAACGCACGGAAAACCGTTGATTATCCCTTACTTATATTATCTGTTTTATATATTTAATACGGTCACACGTTATATTAGGTGGCCTTAATGATTATGTGCTTAAAGAACAATGTACTTAATGTGCTCATATTGCATTGCAAAACACTTTTGCTTCTATTAAGGTGGGATATGGGTAAGGTTAGGGGCAGGTTTGGGGGTATGGATAGGTTTGAGGGTGGGTTAGGGTGTAAGGGTTGGTTCAACAGTGGTAAATACAGAAATTAATTACAAATGTAATTGCATATAGGTTTTTAAAAATATAGAAATACAATGTTAAAACATGTATGTACACAATAAGTACACTGTACCAAATTATTAAATTAATTGTAAGTACATAGTTGTTAAGGTCACCTAATGTGAAGTGGATACTTGGTCAGTTCGATTTGTTTGGTTAACTTTGGTTAAATCTTTTATTATAATACTGTGCAGTGCACAAAATCAAGATCCGAAAGATGGTTCATTGTGTTCATTGTTCTTGATGTTAAGTTTAGAAATGATGGGCATCCACTTATTATTAGTGTGACATTTTAGCATGCAAATAAAGGGAAGAACTTCAAGATATCGGCCCTAAAAATCGGCCAAAAAAAACCAGGAGCACATATCGGCTGACCCTGACCTCTAACCTCATTACCTGATGCTATTTTGATGCCATTTAATGACTTTTAAGTCCCAGTCACATCATGCACCATTACTGTCTGATCAATTTAGTCAAACAGCATCGTCTTTTAGTTTCACTCTCTCTGAAAATCCTGCATCAAACTGTGTCTTGTTTAAAACAAATATGTGATAAAATGAAGCGAACAAACCACCAGATTCTTACAGATGCGGTCAGAAACTTTATTAAAGATAAAGCAGCTCGTTTTAACAGCTTGCCTTCAATATAAGCTGCTTTTAGATTCTGTGTTTTGAGAACGTTTCATTTCTTAAAAGTACAGTGACCTCTTATGTCAAAAGGTCAAGGAAATTTGATTTCTCAGCTCATATACCACCTGTTTTACTACTGGTTTGATCAGTCACTACAGTCCTTCTGAAGCAGAGTCAAAAGTGAGAGTGAGAGAGTGAGTGTGTGTGTGTGTGTGTGTGTGTGTGTGTGAGAGCGAGAGAGAGAGAGAGAGAGAGAGAGAGAGAGAGAGAGAGAGAGAGTACATACATTTGTGTAGTCCTGCTGTAATTCTGGATTCTCCTCCATGATCCACACTATAAAACACACACAGAGTCATATTATTATTAATTCAGTTATGATCTTGGCTTCCAATGATTATAAAAACAATATAATCAAGATAAAACAACATGTTAAACCATGAATTAAAAATTCTAGCAATATTCTAGAGTTTAGCAACATGCAAAAGGAAAATAAGCTGAAATGTTTTTCACCGAACCTTGCTAAAGCAGCATGTTTCAATGGTGAGGGAAAAGCTGATCTCTGTATTGCGTGTTATCACAACCATACGGTCTTAAAAAACAAAACAAAAAAGAACATACAGCCCATGGTCACAACAAACGATTGTTAGTCGTCTACATTGTCATCTGAGGAGATTATGAAGATTTTAACACGTGTTTTTGTTTAACTCTGAAACATAAGATGTGGAGTTGTCTGTTTTTGCTATGAAACAAACTTTTGAGATAGTTCAGGAAATGAAGAAAGAACATTTATATTCTGCTTATTTGTTTATTCAAGTCAGTCCACCCAGGAGTTTGTGCACTGTAACCCTGATAACTTAATCTACATGAGAAAGTAAAATGGCATGCATTGGCTAACTTTGTCCATCTCATCATTGCATGAACATGAATTAACAAGCTGTAATGCTGCCTGATGATGTAATTATGATATTTGCTCAGGTGGATGCTGGGGTCTTATCTATCGGATTCAGTGGTGTCAAAAGTATTCACATTCATTACTCAAGTAGAAGTATAGATACTAAGATTTAAAAAGTGTTTTGGATTTGGATAATAAGGTTGCTATTTACCTGTTTCAAAGTTATGTTATTTGCTTATTTTAAGTTGATGCCATATGCTTAGAGATAAGGATGCTTGCAATTGCAAAATTTGTTGTGTTAAGGATGAGTAAGAAACAATTGTGTAAGACATGCTTATGAGTTATTACTGTGTAATCAACCACAAAGGTTAACAAGAGGGTACACAGGGGTGAAGAGAGCATGTTGCAACCCCAAGCAGAGCTGAAGCTGATGAAGACCTTGAAGAGGAAACGGATGAGTGCTAGACGCAGACAACAACGTAAGAGACAAAGGAAGGACCACCGTCTCATTAAGAATGACTTGCAGAGACTGGTACGCCTACAGCAGGAAGATTGGAACATACAGGACATTGAGGAATTGATGACTAATATGATGATTAATTGATGTGTAATGGGAATTACCCAAAAAGTTGTATAAAAGGTCTGAGGAGTAAACCACTCTTCAGATGCTGACTGCATTAAGCGTAAGAGGATACCTGATACCCTAACGAGGGACGCTTAACAGCATCTCCAATATTGCTGTTGAAAAGTTTGATTATATAACAAATAGCTTAGCTGATTTTTTATTTTATTTTTGCATTTAACTGCTTTGTATTGTAACCAATAAATAATAATTTTATTGTTACAAGTGCCTCTCGTGAGATTTTACTTATAACTATTATATAAACCTTAACCACGAACAACCACAAGGGGAGTCTTCTACGTCATTCCTGAAGGACTGCAACCTGCGGGCGGGTGAGTAACTTTTGGTTTTGGCTAGATTTGACTGTCCTTACCCTACCTGAATAATCATAGGGTTACAGGTGATAAACGCACCATTATTGAACATGGCGCCCAACGCTATTTGAGGTTTGAGTTATAAGTTGAAAATCTAGATACCACATTGAAGAGCTGCCAGTAAGACCCAAAAGTGACCAATCCAGTGAGGGTTTGGTTTTACTAATCCAGAGGGTATTAGTGTATTCCAGTCTAGAGAAAGGACTGAAGGGCCAAGAAACGGGATCGCTACCCGTGAGACCTAGAGGGGTCTAGAAGGGCTATAGAGTTGATAAACCTGCAGTAGAAGGAAATTTTACTATGACAGGGAAGAAAGCCCAGAAAAAATCCAGCAGTTCCTTAATACAGGCATATACCTGGGGAGACCACAGGGTAAAAGCCTGGGAGAAAAAAGCCTTAAGGGCAGAAACCTCAGTCCAGGAAACAGAGCCAGGTCAGATACTTTTATGGTTACCAAGTAGGGATGGACTGCAGAGAGGTGACTTTCAAGAGTCAGAAGTCGGCCTAGCAGTTATACAATGGGCCCTAGAAATAGCAAGCCACTATGAGCAGGAAGTGGTTATACAGTGTAAAACCTCAGAGGCAGAGGGGATTATGAGCACTGTGCGTAAGAAACATATGGGCAAAATTAAACTGTATACTATGAATGGCAAAGGCCTGAAAAAGTCTCAGGGTGAGACTCCGAATATTGAAAAGGTTAAAATATACAAAGAGGCAATGACAGACTTTCACAATGCACATGAGTTCCTGCTTACTTTACCACCAGTAGATGATGACAGAGATAGTGTTGTCACAATAGCTGACCCACACCCACCTCGGTCAGCTATTACAGAAATACAGATACAACGGATAATGATCCGGATGTATGAAGGATGGATAGAAAATTCCTCAGGAGGTATGGTGGTTATACAAGGGAATGCACAAATGGTAAAGGGATCAGGAGCAGCAGGTGCAGTTTTTGGATGTTTAGGGGAAGAGGCCCGTAAAGAAATAGAGAATATGAGGTTTAGATTAGGTCCTCAACAAGCTGGAACATTAAGAGTTACTAGAGGTTCTCCAAAATGGGAGAGTATAGCACATACTGTAATGACTGACTGTAATACACAGACATGCAGTAAAGAACAAACTGTAGAAGAGAGCAGATTGTTAATAAGAAACATAATTAGAGAAGCTGTCAGTAGAGGTAACAGAGAAATACATATGACCCAAATGAGTCTAGTGATAGAGGGTCTTATAGCTGGAATAATAGAACTCTCTCAAGAAAACTATTTAACTATAAATCTCATTGTTACAGAAAGAGATCAAGAGGAAATAATACATATTATTAAAACACAAAAAGAGAGGTACGAGGAAAGGTTAAGAATATTAGAACATATGAGTACCTCACAACCTACTGCACCATGGAGTGAGGAAGTTAGGCCTAAAATAACAGGGTACCACTCCCAGGGGTCAGAGGACTGGCTATCAGAGTCAGATGAACAAGAAAATAAGGAAGAAACAGACAGTGAGAGTAGTGACTCATCAGAAGATGATCTTAGAGAAGTGAGATTGCGAAACAAGAGAGCAGGCACGTTAGAGCTGAAAAAAGTATTGCACCAAGTAAAAAATGATTGGCCTGAAGTTAACATTAAGGGTATAAAATACAGAAATCCTAGCAGCAGAGAAAGAGGCAGACACTTAGAAAAAAAGTGGGATCAAAAGGTAATTAGAGGACGCAGTCTAACGTATGGTCAAATGAGATCAGCAAGTAGATCCCCCTCAGCCAGAAATATAGCAGGAGCAGAAGGCTGGTCAAAGTCTGGTAAGCAAGCTATATTTCAGGAAGGATATTCTTATATGAGAAAAACAATTAGAGAAATGGAAAAAATAATAAAGGCACTTAAATTAGAAAACAAAGAGCTGCAAATGGCATTAGAAGGGTCTGAAAATGAATTTGAACAAGAAAAAGACTCAGGTTCAGATGAATTTGAGGAATGGGTAGAAGAACCCAGAGAGCAGACCAGGAGAGTTAGGATTAGATCATCCACACCAGTTGCAGTGCACAGGACATCTCTTAGACATCACACGTTTGATAACTTACGAGAATCCAGAGACGAACAGGTTGATTTACAGTCTAAATTATTACAGTTAAATTTAACAGAAGCAGTGTGCCAGCAAGTGGGCAGCAGAAAACAGGGTGAGGACATTAGTCTTTACGCAACCCGAATTATCTATAATCTAATCCGCTAACTAGTTTGGAAGAACCAAAGCACTACCATATTTAAGATGGTTTTGAGTATCACTATATCTGCCTTTTCCAATGAACATGACAACGCACAGTAATCTCAGACAACTGATGTTTTAATTAAATGCGCTAACTAGTTTGGAAGAACCAAAGTAGCTAGAGATCAGTTATGAGGATCAGAAGATCTTGCTGTCAAACTGTCAAATCAAAGGGTAGGAAGAACAGATCCATGTATTGCACACTGTTATTTTTAGTGCAGGCGTACTAACGCAACGCCATTGCCATACAAACCATTGTAGATATTCAGTGAAATAAAAAGGCTCACAGGACACTTATGTAGCGCCTCTCTATAATGTTTCACTATAATGAGAGGTGGCTATCCTGAGTTCTTTAAATTTCTTTCCAATCAAATAGGGGAGTTTCACTAATAAAGGTATCAGTATTAAACTTGTGTGAGTGTAATTATTATCACAGTGTATGAAATACTCTTTCGCCTCTAAATCACTATTAAAGCAGTACTATTTACACTTTAAACAGAAATGCAATGTCTTTCAAATACTTTTATCTTATAATTAGTTTCACATTTAACTCAAAAATCACCCCTTTTCCTTCATCAACTTAAAATATAAGTCAATAACCACAACTGTTTTATAAAAATGACAGATTTAGTTAGAAAAAAGTGTGTCAGAAAGTAAAAAGGTATGAATAAACTCACTTGTCAGATCACAAAGACATTTAACTTCACATTCAAACAATAGGGCCCAAGAAAATAAAATAGCCGGCAAAACTCTATTTTAAAATTGAAAATACCCTTCAAATGTTCAAATGATGCAGGCCTGAATGTAGCTTGAGTGCGTTGTAGCCTTAAACAAAATGGCTGCTTCACACCACAGGCCAAACAAAAAAATGGTACCTTTTATACTCAAGTCATATGTAAGCTCACACGGACAGAATAAAGGCGTCAGTACCAGGAACCAGGATGAAGAGAGTTGAAGAGAAGAACGATGTTGACGAGGAAAGTCACCTGGCCGACGATACAGCAAAGTCCTTAACTCGGTAACACTATCCGGCTCCGTCGGGGTCTTTGATGAACGTCACTCTCACCGTTCCACACAGGCTTAATTACTCAAGATCGCTGGCCGCTAGCTTGATAACAAAATTCATGCAAAACACTAAGCACTACCTTCAGTCTTCGCGTGCGGAGTATGCCACTCGCACTGACTGAAATATCGCCATTAAAGTAAATAAAAGAGTTCTTGTTGAACACTTTCACTAAAACAGGTGCATTAGCACATTAACATTAACCACAATTGTCTTCTCTCCGTCTACACACACTCACGTCTTAGTGATGTCCGGTTCGCGAACGAATCGTTCTATTTAACCGGATCTTCTTAGTGAACCGGTTGAACCAGTTCACCAAATCGAACTGAATCGTTTGAAACGGTTCGCGGCTCTGGTAAGCACTAATCCACAAATTACTTAAAGGTTTTTACTTTTTAACATGCCCCACACTCCCTCTGATTCAAAATAAATCAATTTCCCGAGTTATTCAGTTACTCAAACAGTTTTTGAACGGCTGTGAAAAGAGAGCTGATGATGCGCATGAGCAGCTGCCAGAGCGGTTGTCGTTCTCGAGTCATGAATCGGTTGCAGCGGTTGTCGGATCATCAGTACACTGAACGAGAATCGCTTTCTTTCGGATCACCAGTACACTGAACGAGAATCGCTTTCTTTCGGATCACCAGTACACTGAACGAGAATCGCTTTCTTTCGGATCACCAGTACACTGAACGAGAGCCGGTTTCTTTCGGACACGTCCGATTTGAGAATCGATGAGCTGATACTGTGCGCATGCGTGTCATTTTTCAAGGATGAAATGAAGCACGTTAGTCAAGTTGGTCTATTTTGTTAAACGTTTTGTTAAAAGTTTACTTAAGGATTCTGTTAGGTTATTGGCTAAAAGGGTTTTTATGATCTTGGTCAGGGAAGTGCCGTGGTACCATAATAAATTAGATGTTTGATTAAAAGAAAACGTGATTTATGAATTAGCTGCACTCTAATAAAAGATTATGATGACATGCAAAAATTGTGTTTGTATTAAATAAACAATGTTTTAATGAAACTATACACAACTATAATTTGAACCATGTTCAAACAAAAATTATTATTAAAAAAATTATTTAACTTTTAAACATGGTGGTATAATGATAAAATTGACGTAATCAAACTACTGCACAAGCAAACCAAGCGGCACGTTTCAGTCACTCTCTGTGTGAGTTCCCGAAATCTCATTCTCGACTGAAGAAGGTGTTGCAGCGGTTGTCGGATCATCAGTACACTGAACGAGAACCGGTTTCTTTCGGATCACCAGTACACTGAACGAGAACCGGTAACTTTCGGACGCGTCCGATTCGAGAGTCGATGAGCTGATACTGTGCGCATGCGTGACTCGTGCAGCTGCCAAACAAACGCTCCTGCTATGACTGACTCCATGATCTGAACCGAACTAACGTTAGTTCTTTTTTTACCACTGTATCTGTGCTAATGCTATGAGCGTTAACTGAGGACTTGAATGAGGGGATCTGGTGAAACGTATGTTTATAACAAATAAATCTTTATGGATTGTGCATGTGCATAGTAAGCGGATCGTGTTTATGATTAGAATTAATTTATCTTATAATTTATTAAATCAAGACTTGTAAAACGTATATGATTACTGCATGTAACTGTATATGGGTGCGGGCGGGATGATAGTAATTACGTTAACGACGTCATTACGTCATAGCGTAAAAGAACTGGTGAACCGGTTTTTTGAACCGGTTCTTTGAAACGAACTGTCCGAAAGAACCGGTTCGCGGAAAAGAACCGAACTTCCCATCACTATCACGTCTCTCTCGCGTCTCTCCCTCCTCCCTTGTCCTTTAACCTCAAACGTGATAGGCTCATTACAAAACTTTCAGAAATAAAATAAATTCACAAAACATTTCTGTAACTCTTTCTTTCTATTCTTACCGGCATCATTAAAGCATATTCACGAATATTATTAACCAAAAAATATTTTACCTTTTAAATGTAAAACATGAACATAACACATTATGCATTTTTCTTATTGAACAAAATCACAACTTCATTGCTGGTCAAGGATTCTAAATTTTTTAACCTCAAATTCTATTTATTAAACTAGGAATTTATTAATCCCAACTTAGATAACTTTTACTAATGATAATGATTTCAACAGGGTTACACTTATCTGAAAAGAACAATAATCGGATTTGGACTGACAGCCTGAACAATGCCAACATCTGTTGAGGACTCATCAGCCCCATGAAAATCAACATTTCATCAATTCTTTTTACTCAGTCTTGCTTCAACTGTCTTTTTCAAACACAAGAGGTTGTCATCAACACTGTGGTGGTTTTATCTCCTGAAATCCGTCCCACACGCAAGTCCTCGACAGTTGTGTGGTCAAATCTGAATGCCACCAATGAGTGTTCATACTAGCAGAAAACACTTATATCATCTTGAAAACCAGTTTGGATTGGACTGGATTGACTTTATTTACCCCACACTGGGGAAATTCCTTTGAAACAGCAGCAATTTAACAGGATCCATAGGATCAGCAAAAAACAATATGTAACAATATAGACATTATAAAACTCTTTCTAAAACTATATTGCACATAATCTGAAATATTGCTCAACAGCAAAAACAAGCAATATTCACAGCATGTGTATGTCTCTGCAGTGAAATATTGTAAGTCTTATAGCTGTGGGGAGAAAAGATCGACGGTAGCACTCCTTCTCACACCAGCTCACAAAGTCAGAGATGACCCCCCTGTATTCCTGCTCATTCTCCCCAGACAAACAGCCAATAATGCAGTGAGAACTTCTGCAGGTGACAGTGGTAGGAGTCAGATACGTACAGGGTGAACAGAAATGGGGAGAGTATTGTCCCTTGAGGCGCCCCCGTGTTGCAGACTTGTTTGACCTGTTGTGATGAAACGCTCTGAGGGTTGTTTTTCTCTTCTGCTCTCACACATGTCCTCCCTTGTTTTGATGAACACTGGTATGTGGTGAAGTGGGAAGCATCGAGTGGATCTGAGACAGTCAGAGATCTGGCAAATAAAAAGAAGTGGTTGTCAAATAATTTCCTCCAGCAAAATAATAACAACACTGAAATAATTAATTAATAGCCGTTTATTCTAGAATTCAGTTTAGTCAAGTCAAGTCACCTTTATTTATATAGTGCTTTTAACAATACAGATTGTGTCAAAGCAACTGCACAGTATTTAAACAGCACCATAGCGTGTTAGTTACGCATTATTGTAAATAATCAATTTTCAGTTAAAGGCAGTTCATCAATGAATTCAGTGATTATCATCGTCAGTTCAGTTCAAATAGTATACGATATCGCTGGAAAGTGTCCCCAACTAAGCAAGCCAGAGTTAAAGTTATTGTCATTTGTTTTTAAAGGGTTCAGTGATAAAGCCCTATATCTTACATTATAGATCTCATCCTTGCTGTAAATCTACACTTAAACACCTCCCTGTTCTCTGGCGTCTTACTGTATTTATTTTATATTGTTGTATATTATTTATGCTTGTGTCTTGATTTACCTTGTTCAGCTTACACTATATTGCTTATATACTTGTTTGAACTTGTTTGACTACTTTAGTAATTTCCATGAGTACAAATCTCAATGTTTAAGCACATAATGATATTCTAGAGGATTGAGTGTTTCTAATCTTATAGCAACAGTTTGGACATGACCCTCTTCTATTTGAACATGACAATGCCTCTGTGTATAAGGTTCAAAAGAAAAGGATTGATTCAGTCAGTGTGGAAGAACTTGACTGTTCTGCAGAAAGTAAAGTCCTAATCTCTTCTGAACACCTCTGGTGTGACTTTAAATGCAGACCTTGAGCCAAAAAGTTGCTTTATAAAATGCTTTATAAATAAAATGTTCTAGCAGTCAGCATGTCACTCATACTACACAAATTGAGCCAGTCTTTTTTTTATTTATTTATTTTTTTTTTTTTTGTCATGAAACATTGCAGAATGAATCACAAACTACTAAACAATAGAACCTGAATGAATCCTAACCGACACATAGTAAAGATTAAATAATGAAGTTATGATTTTTATTTTTCTCACACAATCACCTTTTAACACGGAAAGCATCGCTGTTCAATCAACAGTGACACACATGTATAAATATCTTACATACACATGTTCAAAGCATATAGGCACAAACTTGTAAAACCACTTCTAAGTTCAGCAGCGTTTCCTGAGAACAACCTTTCCTTTTAACTGACGAATCAGATTTCAGAGTTCAGATGACTCATTCTGGTTCTGCTAGAAGTGAAAGAGATTTCAGATCTGTTGTTCAACACGACAGTTCAGAGGAAGCAGAAAGATCTACACATTTAATTTGAGGTGAGTGTTGGTTTTTCATTCATTGTTTGAGTGTCATCTTATGATGTGTCATTGATCCGTTTCTGCTTCTTTAATGCTGTGCTGAAGCTATTTTGATGGTTTTATTGAAGGCTGTTCATGTAATGATCAAACAGATGATCAAATGTGTCTCTGTCAGTCAATCACAGAACGCTGCTCTTTCTTATATTGTTTGATTCTCAAACAGTTTATTTTATCGTGAACTTTTCACTCTTCGAGAGAAACTTTCAATCAACAGCTTCATGTGTTTGCAGACAGTTTTGATGAAATATTGTGTCTGTATCAAGTGTGCCGCACGAGTCCCGAGAAAAAGAAAAGTGAAGCCAAATGTTTTCGGTCACCCCCTGGTGGCCAGCTGCAGTATAAGTCATAAACCCAGCCCTCTCCATGTAATCTAATCTTGGACATGAGCCAAACTTAATAATCCAATTAAACTTTACACACACACACACACACACACACACACACACATATATATATATATATATATATATATATATATATATTACAAAGATGTTTTTCCATCGTGTGATTCATTTTTAAATGCAGATCTGTGAAATATGAGAATGAAACAGCTGCTTTCTGTAAACTCCAGGGCCCGTATCCCTAAAGATTCTGAGAATCCTCTCAGAGAGCACCTAACTTTACCTGAAAATCCTATCTTAGTGAGGAGGTGTGGTTGACCCCGTTGCTAGGTATGAGTCATCATTTCAAAAGCCGTGATTGGTTGATCCTACAAGTTTGATGAAAATGAACTTTTGGTGATAATGAGCAAAGGATGTACCCTCAAATCAATAAACGTAATTATACACTCTAATCTTATGCAGACTGTAATTGTAAATAATATTTCACATTCAAGAAAATATCTGGAAAATGAATAGTAAGCTGTGGGGGTTATAGCCTAACATTAGAATCTAAAATATGTGAAAACTTAAGCTCATTACTCCCTGTTCAAATAATGATTCATGTCTTATTTGCTCATATTAATATACTAGCTGGCATATTTTGTACTTTCACTCCCATATGGACCCCATTGAAAACAAGATGGCCTACAGTATCTCAAGGGGCTGTCCTTAATGAAGTAGAAATTGCAACGTTACAACTCAGTGTGGTCTTAGCGAGGGAAACACGGCTCAGCTTTTATCGATGTCTGTGATTGCTGGCTGGTCTATTTATGAAGGCTTGTTAACAAATATCCTACAAACACAGAAAATGGAGAAAAAAAGGAATTGCAAGCTGAACTGGACTGAGGAGCAAGGTTTGTTGCTGGCCCAGTTGGTGAACGAACATAAAGGTATGTTACGAGCCAAGGCAAGAGGCGCGCCTGGGACACAATATCCCAAACAATCAATGCCTATTAGGGGAACTCCTAAGCCACTAAAATATTATTGCAGCCATATAGCCTATGAATAAATAAAAATCCATATTTTAAATAAAGAAAATGTCAGGCCTGGAGAGCTAGTGTCCTGCAGACTTCAGTTCAACACCTGTCTGTAATGATCAAGAAACACAAACACCTTGGCTCAGGGATGGGCGACTTCGGTCCTGGAGGGCCATTGTCCTGAAGTGTTAGCTCCAGCCCTAATCAAACACACCTGCCTCCAGCTTTCTAGTGATGTTGAAGACATCGATTGGCTTTTTCAGGTGTGTTTGATTAGGGTTGGAGCTAAACTCTGCCCACAGCTCTCCAGGAGCAGGGTTGGTGACCCCTGTTATATACACATAAATACATACACACATATTTCCATAATGTGAATGTGATGAAGATCTGATGTTGCAGAACTTCTGAAAGATCTTTTTTGTTATATTTGGATGAGTACAGGTCTGTTCTGGCCTCTCTTAGCTTTGCTTTATAATATCGCTGGTCCTCGGTCATTGTACACTTGTTCAGTCGTTCCAACTCTTTGATCGGCTTTTCTTTCTCTTGCTCAGACGCTGTCAGTGTCTCTATTCTCCCCTGCTGTTTCCTCTTCTCTTCAGCAAATCTGGCCTCCAGTTCTCTCTGTAAGTCTCGTAATTTGTTCTCATACAGCTTCTTCAGTTCCTCTGGTTTAGTTTTCAGCATGTTCTCCACATCCTGGTAAGAGTCGCTGGTGTAATATTCAGCTCCATTAGCAGCGACTACAGCGTCTACTTTCAGCAGGAACCTGACTGCGATCCTCCATGTCTTTATTATTGAATATCCTCCTTCACAGCGACTCAGGATTTCTTTCAGAGCCTCGTTGTCTTCAGTGAATTCTTCAATAGGTTTGTCCAGTTGATTCCCATGAGTGAAGAGGAGGACTGTGTGTTTATCTGCTTCTTCTCCAAATATGGCTCTGATCTTCTCCACCGAGAGTCTCTCTTCTTCAGTGAACGTGTCCAGTTTAATGACCAGGATGATGGTGAGAGGTGCAGCTGCCGTCATGTTTATACACTTACTGGTCTTCAGTTTCAGAAGATCCTCCTCTGAAATGTCAGTGTGGGTACCAGCACATGTTGATAAACCTGGAAATGAGAAAGCTGATTAAATGACAAAAGAAGCACTTAAATTGAACTCTCACAATCTTTAGCTGTTTTGCGCTATTTTCATGTTCGGGGTCTAAAAACTACATTGTGCTGATGTCAGAGTGTGTGACGTGGAAATGGACTCTAGACAGAGCCAGTGTTGGGGTTTACTTTGCCCATTTATTCATTAAAAGCTCTCCTGTCCCCATGTTGAGAGAAATTGTGAGTAAGAGTTACTTTAGTTCTGAAGAAACAGATACAGTACTGCTCAAAATGAATAAAAACTGTGAAATTCAATGCAAACCTGCAATAACTAAATGTTAAATAATACAAATATCCATTATGTATGTTAAGTTTATGAAGGATGGCCACTGTTAGGAAACCTGTTGATCAGTCTGCATAACAGTGATGTAAAATATGTATTTTAGGTATGGAAATGACTGATGTTGAGTTTTGATATTTGGGATATGGTCACTGCGCTACTTTGGGGGATTTTTAACCCCCTCAAACCCAACATCCCCCGTCTACATCCTGCCCCCACTGTCCTCTTAGTTTGAAAACTAAAATATGGTCACCCTACCTGAACAGATGAACAATCTTCTGTAACAAACTGATTGTTGTCCTGTTTTCAGGACAGGAACAGGAAGAGCAGCAGCAGCACAGCTCCACTTCTGATTGGTGATCAACACTCTACTGGTAAGACTATAACACTGCTGACCCCTAGTGGTTAGGGCTAGTACTGGAAAATACAAATACATCCTATCTCCACAGTATGGATCAAATCAGTTGAATTAATTGAGTTGCTGAATGTTAAAAACCAATGACTTATCCGTCTTTTGCTGGACTGCCTTGTCGACATAAAGTGACTGTCAGATATGACAAAACTGAAATAATTAGTTTGTTCTATGATCCAGGTAAAGGTATTTTCATTTGTTTTAAAACTGTGAGGAGTTAGTTAGAATAGCTTCAGGATCCACTATTTGTCACACAGTAAAGAAAAAAAACCCCATAAAACATGTTGAAATACATGGCAGCACAGGTTGCCTTTAATGGAAATAATGTTTAAAGATCATATTTTTAAAAAGTTGTCAATGACTGGCAGAAGCAGCTGCCAAATAAAGGCTAAATAAAGTGCTTTTGCTTTCGCATAGAAACTAGCAGCTTTTCATTAAATGAATCAACAGCATCAGCTAACCTTCAACATATTTTACACCAAACAATACTTTTGGATTTAACTTTTTTAGTTTACCACGGGGAAAAAAAGCCATTTTATAAGAGAAGTCAGTGACTTTTTTGCAATAGGTGTGATTCAGCTTCCAGCACTTCCCAAACGGTGATTGAGTGTCGCACATCTCTGAAATTCAGTGACGTCAAGGCTGTAGTGTGATTGGTTAATACGGAGTTAGCTGGTATGCTTTCTCCAATAGTAATCAATACAGACCCTCTCATCTCCCCTTAGTAAGACAATCTCTAACAAAGCCTTCTTTCTAGGAGTATATGTAGCGTGTTTCGTCTCGCACCACAAAGAACTCCACGACACCACTGGCTTCGGTGGACCACGTCTGCAGTTTATTAAAGACAGGACAGTTATTAACACCACGCAAACACACACTCTCGGCTCTGTGGTCTGTCTCACTCAAGTCCAAAGCCGTTCTGCTACAGTTCTCAATAAAACTTTCCAAATAAAATGTGTCTTGTTTCAATTATTTCCTTTCAACACAAGTATCAGACATTACATTCAACCTTAAACACAAATTCAATAATGTAAAGATATCCTCAATATAATAGTTCAATATATGTATACACAATTTCATACTTTGAAATTACAGAAAATTGTTTCAGTCTAACATTACAATGAATTCTGATCGTATAGTGGTAATTATTTTGTTGCAATGACATACCTGCAGTTTATTAAAGACAGGACAGTTATTAACACCACGCAAACACACACTCTCGGCTCTGTGGTCTGCGGGGAATGTAAGAAGAGAGAAAAGTGAACCCCTGTCCCCATTAACACTGTAACTGCAGCCGATTAACAAATCAAAGATAATACATGGTGATGAATGTACAATTTAAGACATAAAAAGACAATACTTTCGACAAAACTTAACTGCATGATGTTTTAAGAACATAATCCACCTCTTTCGTTTTATTAAAGAACCAAAGTTACCGGAAAAAGAATGAAAAACCCCACCTCTAAAATCGGTGCGGGCGGCAACTTGAACAAACTCATAAATGGCCAATTAACACACAACTCGAATATACACGAAAAATAACGAAATACAAACATCCTATTTGACTCAATCCAGCATTAAAACATGTCATCCACTGATATCAAGCAAAATTGTAACTCAATCTGATATATTTTAACACTATATTACAGAGCACAGTTGCAACATACCTGTCTCACTCAAGTCCAAAGCCGTTCTGAACGAGAGCGGGACGCGATTGGATAAATCAAATAGGAAATGACATCACACAAAAAAAACCAATATATTATTTTGAAACAAAAGATACACAGCGTACATATAGTTTTATGTATGATGAAACATGAAAATAAATGAAATAAGGAATATAATTCTTGGAAAAATTAAAGTTTGCTGGAATGGTTGAAACTAAAAATACTACACTCTCCCCTCCTAAATTTCAGTGAACTTTAAGACTGTAGGTGAGGCATTTTCCTTTAACAGGGGGGTACCATGACTTAAGTCATTCAAATGAATAGCAAAGACACTTTGCCTGGTAGAAATATGCCCTTATACATATAACCATACACCCCCACGCAAAGTACTTCTCATATTAAAGCTTCCTCTTAAAGCTCACTCAAGTCTAAATCTTAGTCAACTCTTGACATTTGACTTCAAACATTAGTTCAACCCTCTATAAAATTTGATAGAATTTTGAACAACTCTGCAAGAGGATCTTTCTGCCCTGATTCAGTCAATATCATACTCATACACTCAAGCAGACGTCTCACAGGTCTCACTAGCCTTCCCGCCCTGGTTCTCACTGTTCCCTCATTGGGTTTAAAGGCAGTATCTGTTACAGTCACTGTTCTTTGGGACTTTTTCTGTTCATATCCACTTTTGCAACTTGAGGTTTTATGCTTGGAGCTTCTGACTGATCTGCTCATAGAACTGACATCTTCTGACATGACATTGGATCCAGCTTGAACACTCTGGTTGCTCACAGATTCTCGGGTCCTTTCCCCACCACTGATGCACAATTGATCTGGTTCCAATTCGTGCTCACTTTTTTTTATCATCAGACTGTTCGCTGCTCGTTTCTCTGGCTTCACATTCATCACTAGAACTCTCAGTGTGTTCACATTCATTCCCGGTAGAATGATTCTTCTCTCTTGTTTGACTCACACAGTCTGAACGTCCCAACTCTGTGACGTGTTCTCTGGTCATTTCCTTCACAGAACGTTCTCCGGTACTCTGAGGTGCTTTGGGGCCTACCCCTTGTAAAATCCATACAGCTGTTCTTGATTCTCTTCCTGTACTGAGAAAAGACCTTTGGCTTTGGCTCTCTGATTGATTTCTTTCCTCCTCCGACACTGCTGATAGGACTGTAGATTCAATGTCCAGCTCTTCCAATGGAAGGAAATTGACAGGGAGGAGAAAATTACGATGGACCACTTTGCTGTTCTTCGTTGTGGGGTTCTCAACTCTGTAAATAGGCAATGATGAATCTTTCCATGTTACTACATGAACTGCTGAATTCCACACATCTGCCAACTTTCCTTTTCCTCTTTCCTTCTTATTTGCCAAGAGGACATGGTCTCCAACCTCCAGAGGAGCACCCTTAGACCTTTTATTATACCCTTTAGTTTGTTTTCTCTGTGCATCCGTAGTGTTGCCCTTGGCAATATGCACGGCTTCTCTGAGATCTTTTTGGAAAGATTTCACATATTCATCATAGGTCTGAACATCCTCATTTCTGAGCGCACTTCCAAACATGACGTCTACAGGTAACCTTGGAATCCTTCCAAACATTAAGTAGAACGGCGCAAACCCAGTTGTTTCATGGGTAGTACAATTATAGGAAAACGTAAGTGTCTGAATCATTTGCGGCCATCTCTCCTTTGCTCGAGGAGGCAAAGAGCGGATCATGTTGCCGAGGGTGCGATTAAATCTTTCAGTCTGCCCATTGCCCATAGGATGGTACGGCGTGGTATGGGACTTATCAACACCAGACACAAGCAACATCTCAGCAATCAATTTGCTCTCAAAGTTTGCACCCTTGTCAGAGTGTATTCTCTGCGGAAAGCCATACACACAGAAAAAGTTGTTCCACAATTTCTGAGCCACTACTCTGGCTGTTTGGTTGGGACAGGGGAACGCATGGGCTAGTTTTGTAAAATGGTCTGTTATGACTAGAACATCAATGCTCTCTCCACGCGTTCCTTCTGCAGACCAGAAATCTATACATACAAGCTCAAGTGGTGCACTTGTTCTGATAGACTCTAGTGGAGCTCTCGCCTCAGGTTCCTGAGTCTTTCCGACCACACATCGTTTACAGTGTGAGACATACTTTTTGACATCTGTGTCCATACCAGACCAGAAAAACCGCTGGCGTACAAGGTGAAGGGTTCTGCTTTGGCCTTGATGGCCGGCATCATCATGAGTTCCTCTGAGAGCAACAGTTCTCAATGAGTGTGGAAGTACAAGCTGGTACCTGACTTTACCGACCCGATCTTTGGACCTGCGATAGAGAACTCCATCCTTTAATTCAAATTTTTCCCAATGCTTCAGAAGTCGCATTACTGGTGCAGTTTCATTGTCCCTCTCTCTACGTGATGGTCTCCTTTTTCTGTCAACAAAGAACACAACACGAGACACAGTGGGATCTGCCTTCTGCTTTATCCGTATCTCCTCCATAGAGAAAACTGGCAGAGTGCTGACACCTCCATGGACAAAATGATTGTTCTGGGCTAGATGGACACTATGAACTGGACTGCTGGCTTCCCAGTTTAGACAGGACTCAAAGACAGCTTTCACCCCTTCACTACTAATCATCTTCAGTTTTTCCTCCAGAGACTCCATGCTACTCTCACAAGTTTGATTATGCACATTCACTGACAATCGGAAAGTTTCTTGGATGGCCTCAGGGGTCACATGTTCAGCCTTAGTCTCTAAAGCATCACATACCTCTAAAGTTCTGGCGAAAGGTCGGCGGCTCAAGAGATCAGCAGGAACATTCTTGGTCCCAGGTATGTATCTCAGGTCAAAATCAAAAGGGGCCAGCTTAGATACCCACCTTTGCTCACAGGCATCTAACTTTGGCTTTGACATTATATACGTCAGGGGATTGTTATCAGTTAACACTGTAAATTTGGTCCCCTTCAGCCAATGGGCGAATTTATCACAAACTGCCCACTTCAGAGCATAAAATTCTAACCTATGAGCAGGGTAATGGGATTGGGCCTTTGACAGGGTCTTGCTTGCAAAAGCAACTGGTCTAGGTTTTGTCTCATTTTCTGGAATTTGACTCAAGACTGCGCCAAAACCATCCATAGACGCATCTGTGGACAACAGAAAATGCCTCTTGAAGTCTGGGTGGGCAAGAACAACAGTGTGAGAAAGAGCCTGTTTTATCTTTTCTACAGCTGTGTCACACTCTGCAGTCCAGTCTTCAGGACTTAGACGCCTAGGATTGGAAACAAAGCGTGTCTTTTGTCCATCTTTCCTCCTGACTTTCTGTCCAGCTGTCAATTTAAATAATGGTTTCGCTAAAGTCGAGAGGCCTTCAATGAAATGGGAATAATAATTCGCCATGCCAAGAAAAGACTTAATTTTGGTTGGCGATGGAGTCTTTCCATCCGCTTCCATCAGATCTGAGGACTTCATGTCACTGACTGCGGACACTTTAGTTGGATCGGTTGCTATGCCACTTTCAGTTACTATATGTCCTAGGAACTTGACAGTTTTTCTCAAGAAATAGCACTTCTTTTGTGACAGTTTCAGGTTATGCTCTCTAAGTCGAGAAAATACCATCTCAAGGCGATCAAGTGCTTCCTTCTCAGTTTTGCCGAAGACAAGTAAGTCGTCCAAATAACAGAGAAGTGACAGATAGTTCTGGTCTCCAAAGATCGATGTCATCATGCGTGAGAATGTTGCCGGGCTATTACATAAACCCTGAGCCATACGGTTATATTCATAGAGCCCCACTGGAGTTATGCATGCCGTATATTTACGGTCATCCTCATGAATTGGAATGTTATAGAAGCCCGATGTTAGATCCATAGTGCTAAAATAACAATTTCCCCCTAATGATGCAAGGGCATCAGCTTGATGGGGTAAAGGATATGCATCCTTCTCTGTCCTTTGGTTGAGCCACCTAAAGTCTGTGCATATCCTTAGCTCTCCAGAGGGTTTCCAGACTAAGACTAAAGGTGAGGCCCATTCACTGTTTGATTTTTGAATAATCCCACGCTCCTCCATCTCATTCAATGTTTGTCTTAATTTCTGATAATGGGTGGGCGGAACTCTTCTGTAGGGCAATCGGAAAGGCTTTTCATCTTTGAGTCTTATCCGATGAACGGTATTCTTTACTTCGCCACAATCTAACTTGTCACGAGAGAAGATGCTTTCATACCGTCCTATGAGATCAGCCAGTTCTCTTTTCCAATAATCACTCACTTCACAAGATTCAATGTCAATTTCTGTTAGCCCCAATTCTCTCAGCTTTAGTTTATAGTCAGTTTGCAGCTTAGTTTTTTCATTAAACTCGTGCATTTGGACAATATTCTGCTGAAAGTCTCTGTGCTGGTGTTCTGCTCCTTTCTCTACAAAATCTAGCTCCTCTAGCGCAAGACATGGGTGCACATTTGCGAGTTTAGTATTGCGGCGCAAAACAATGGGGCGGTCAATCATGTTGATCACCTTCATAGGAATCCATTTATTTCCCCAGAGAGGGCAAACACTGCGAGCTACCATGACATTTCTTGGTGCAGAACGGGAAGTTGAGGGTTCGAGCATTACAGTGCTTCCAACAGACAAGGGAACTACTTCTTTCAACCTCCCCCAAACCAAATGCTCATGTTGTGGCTCTAGTGTAACACACTGTCTCAACACTACTGTTCCAACTTTCTGTGGTATCTCATCTCCATGCCAGCGATCCACATTAGAAAGCACATTCAGCAGGGGTTCTTGACTATTATCTTGAACCGGTTGAAACAGGCTTTTCCAGTACCACTCGGTTTTCTTCATCTGACGAGTCACATGCCTGATGACATTTGATCCAACTATCATGTCATCCTTTTGACCGGGAACAACTAGAAAGTTAATCGCCATTTTGCATTCAAGCATATCCACACTCAACTCATATGTACACTTTGGTTTAGTTTCATTTCCACCACAGCCAGTAAGTACTTTTTTAGTGGGCTTACTCGAATCTGCACAGATCAAATTCCAGTCCTTAAGTGTCCGTTCAGCTGATTCACTCAAAGTACAGGTAACAGATCCACTATCCACAAGAGCTAACAGTTTCACTTTCCCCTCAACCAGTACTGGAGCATAGAACAGATCATCTTCATCATTAATTCTCTGGTAGGTAGCTTTTGGAACCTCATCGGGACTCTTTTGCTGAACTGCAATCACTTTGCTTGCACAGTTTTGACTTATATTGTCGCTTGTAGTGACATGAACCATCAATGGGTCATCTGGGGATTTTGCTTGTCTGACACCCACACTGCTCCCCTCGCAGTGCAGGTTTTCTAGTTTAAATGGTGCTCGGGCATGGTGGCACTGGCTGTGACTGGCTTCACTTGCTTTTTTTCAGGGCATTCAAAACCTCTGTGTCCTGTCTTGAAACACTTAAAACACAGCCCCTCTTTGAAACAGTGAGTCTTTGTTGTATGATCTTGAGCTCTACATATTTTACAGGGGACTGCAGAGTCTCCAGGCTCAACCTTACCCTGTTCAGCTTTCTGGTTTTGTCCCTTCTGTTGAACAAGGAACTGCTCTAGAAGAGAAACTACACGCCCAAGGAGAGCTGAGTCTAAACCACTTGCCTGGTTATTAGCAGTAGGCTGCTGTTGTGTCATGCACCAGGCGTTAGAAGAAGCTTCATTAACCCTTCTCTCTTTATCGACTCGAACAGACTGCTTGTCTCTGTGGTGGCTGTCAATTAATGCTTGGATTTCACTTGCATTCCAACTTTCCAGTGGTTTACTGCGAAGCGCTGTGTACAGACTGGGCTCAGGGCAATGCCTAACAAACATCATCGTCACTTCATGACTAGGGCCTTCGACTCTTTTCCCTTGTCTTTTTAAGCATTCATCAGCTAGATCAATAGCCTTATTTAGTCTGATCCAGTACTCTAAGCCACTCTCTGACTGCTTTGGCAAGGTTTCATAGAAGTCTTTCATAGGGGTTGTGGAGGAAATTGCATCTCCAAAATGTTGTCTTAGAATTGAAAAAATGACATATGGGTCTCTAGTCACATCAATCAGAGGATTGTTGCGGATACATGTCCTCACAATGTCTTTGGCATGGCCCATTAGCTTGTCGAGAATCTCTTGGCCCTGTTCGGATGCACTGAATCCCTTCTTGTTCAAGTAAGCTTGCATCAATTCTTGCCATTCACCAATGGTGCATCGATCTGTCTTATCACCTCTAAAGGTAGGCGGTTCTTTGATGTCTTGATGCCTAACAATAAGGTTAAAATTTGACGGATCAGGGCTTTGGGGTGAGGGCTGTTGGGCATCCACACAATCTCTCTGATTTTTTTGCTCTGCAGATCTAAGGTTTGCAGTAATTTGGTTCCCTATTTCACTTCCTAGCTGCTTCATTAAATCTGCCATTGTTTGCCACTGATTCACTTGTTCACCCTCTGGGGGATTGTATAGTCTTTCTCTAAGAGGCGCTGTTGTGTCTCTGCTCATGCCTTGCATAGTTGACCTACTGGTTGATGGGCGAACTGGAGAAGCTACCATATTTTGTTCTAACATGCTATTTAACTGGGCCCCTCTCCCAATTCCAGTAGAAAACCTTTGCGAGCTTAAAACACCACTCCTTACACAACCAGGTGTCACGTTTGCAGAATTAACATCAGTGTCTAACATATGTTCTTGTGTTTCGTTGTGTGCAAAGCTGTAACTGTCCATGTTTAAATCTCACTGCTTATCTACGCCGAAGTTCTGTTGACTGGTGATGTCGGTGAAGATGAGTTTCCCCGGAGATCTGCGACGGCTGATCCCTTGAGATCCGGGTCACGGCACCAATTTTGTAGCGTGTTTCGTCTCGCACCACAAAGAACTCCACGACACCACTGGCTTCGGTGGACCACGTCTGCAGTTTATTAAAGACAGGACAGTTATTAACACCACGCAAACACACACTCTCGGCTCTGTGGTCTGTCTCACTCAAGTCCAAAGCCGTTCTGCTACAGTTCTCAATAAAACTTTCCAAATAAAATGTGTCTTGTTTCAATTATTTCCTTTCAACACAAGTATCAGACATTACATTCAACCTTAAACACAAATTCAATAATGTAAAGATATCCTCAATATAATAGTTCAATATATGTATACACAATTTCATACTTTGAAATTACAGAAAATTGTTTCAGTCTAACATTACAATGAATTCTGATCGTATAGTGGTAATTATTTTGTTGCAATGACATACCTGCAGTTTATTAAAGACAGGACAGTTATTAACACCACGCAAACACACACTCTCGGCTCTGTGGTCTGCGGGGAATGTAAGAAGAGAGAAAAGTGAACCCCTGTCCCCATTAACACTGTAACTGCAGCCGATTAACAAATCAAAGATAATACATGGTGATGAATGTACAATTTAAGACATAAAAAGACAATACTTTCGACAAAACTTAACTGCATGATGTTTTAAGAACATAATCCACCTCTTTCGTTTTATTAAAGAACCAAAGTTACCGGAAAAAGAATGAAAAACCCCACCTCTAAAATCGGTGCGGGCGGCAACTTGAACAAACTCATAAATGGCCAATTAACACACAACTCGAATATACACGAAAAATAACGAAATACAAACATCCTATTTGACTCAATCCAGCATTAAAACATGTCATCCACTGATATCAAGCAAAATTGTAACTCAATCTGATATATTTTAACACTATATTACAGAGCACAGTTGCAACATACCTGTCTCACTCAAGTCCAAAGCCGTTCTGAACGAGAGCGGGACGCGATTGGATAAATCAAATAGGAAATGACATCACACAAAAAAAACCAATATATTATTTTGAAACAAAAGATACACAGCGTACATATAGTTTTATGTATGATGAAACATGAAAATAAATGAAATAAGGAATATAATTCTTGGAAAAATTAAAGTTTGCTGGAATGGTTGAAACTAAAAATACTACACTCTCCCCTCCTAAATTTCAGTGAACTTTAAGACTGTAGGTGAGGCATTTTCCTTTAACAGGGGGGTACCATGACTTAAGTCATTCAAATGAATAGCAAAGACACTTTGCCTGGTAGAAATATGCCCTTATACATATAACCATACACCCCCACGCAAAGTACTTCTCATATTAAAGCTTCCTCTTAAAGCTCACTCAAGTCTAAATCTTAGTCAACTCTTGACATTTGACTTCAAACATTAGTTCAACCCTCTATAAAATTTGATAGAATTTTGAACAACTCTGCAAGAGGATCTTTCTGCCCTGATTCAGTCAATATCATACTCATACACTCAAGCAGACGTCTCACAGGTCTCACTAGCCTTCCCGCCCTGGTTCTCACTGTTCCCTCATTGGGTTTAAAGGCAGTATCTGTTACAGTCACTGTTCTTTGGGACTTTTTCTGTTCATATCCACTTTTGCAACTTGAGGTTTTATGCTTGGAGCTTCTGACTGATCTGCTCATAGAACTGACATCTTCTGACATGACATTGGATCCAGCTTGAACACTCTGGTTGCTCACAGATTCTCGGGTCCTTTCCCCACCACTGATGCACAATTGATCTGGTTCCAATTCGTGCTCACTTTTTTTATCATCAGACTGTTCGCTGCTCGTTTCTCTGGCTTCACATTCATCACTAGAACTCTCAGTGTGTTCACATTCATTCCCGGTAGAATGATTCTTCTCTCTTGTTTGACTCACACAGTCTGAACGTCCCAACTCTGTGACGTGTTCTCTGGTCATTTCCTTCACAGAACGTTCTCCGGTACTCTGAGGTGCTTTGGGGCCTACCCCTTGTAAAATCCATACAGCTGTTCTTGATTCTCTTCCTGTACTGAGAAAAGACCTTTGGCTTTGGCTCTCTGATTGATTTCTTTCCTCCTCCGACACTGCTGATAGGACTGTAGATTCAATGTCCAGCTCTTCCAATGGAAGGAAATTGACAGGGAGGAGAAAATTACGATGGACCACTTTGCTGTTCTTCGTTGTGGGGTTCTCAACTCTGTAAATAGGCAATGATGAATCTTTCCATGTTACTACATGAACTGCTGAATTCCACACATCTGCCAACTTTCCTTTTCCTCTTTCCTTCTTATTTGCCAAGAGGACATGGTCTCCAACCTCCAGAGGAGCACCCTTAGACCTTTTATTATACCCTTTAGTTTGTTTTCTCTGTGCATCCGTAGTGTTGCCCTTGGCAATATGCACGGCTTCTCTGAGATCTTTTTGGAAAGATTTCACATATTCATCATAGGTCTGAACATCCTCATTTCTGAGCGCACTTCCAAACATGACGTCTACAGGTAACCTTGGAATCCTTCCAAACATTAAGTAGAACGGCGCAAACCCAGTTGTTTCATGGGTAGTACAATTATAGGAAAACGTAAGTGTCTGAATCATTTGCGGCCATCTCTCCTTTGCTCGAGGAGGCAAAGAGCGGATCATGTTGCCGAGGGTGCGATTAAATCTTTCAGTCTGCCCATTGCCCATAGGATGGTACGGCGTGGTATGGGACTTATCAACACCAGACACAAGCAACATCTCAGCAATCAATTTGCTCTCAAAGTTTGCACCCTTGTCAGAGTGTATTCTCTGCGGAAAGCCATACACACAGAAAAAGTTGTTCCACAATTTCTGAGCCACTACTCTGGCTGTTTGGTTGGGACAGGGGAACGCATGGGCTAGTTTTGTAAAATGGTCTGTTATGACTAGAACATCAATGCTCTCTCCACGCGTTCCTTCTGCAGACCAGAAATCTATACATACAAGCTCAAGTGGTGCACTTGTTCTGATAGACTCTAGTGGAGCTCTCGCCTCAGGTTCCTGAGTCTTTCCGACCACACATCGTTTACAGTGTGAGACATACTTTTTGACATCTGTGTCCATACCAGACCAGAAAAACCGCTGGCGTACAAGGTGAAGGGTTCTGCTTTGGCCTTGATGGCCGGCATCATCATGAGTTCCTCTGAGAGCAACAGTTCTCAATGAGTGTGGAAGTACAAGCTGGTACCTGACTTTACCGACCCGATCTTTGGACCTGCGATAGAGAACTCCATCCTTTAATTCAAATTTTTCCCAATGCTTCAGAAGTCGCATTACTGGTGCAGTTTCATTGTCCCTCTCTCTACGTGATGGTCTCCTTTTTCTGTCAACAAAGAACACAACACGAGACACAGTGGGATCTGCCTTCTGCTTTATCCGTATCTCCTCCATAGAGAAAACTGGCAGAGTGCTGACACCTCCATGGACAAAATGATTGTTCTGGGCTAGATGGACACTATGAACTGGACTGCTGGCTTCCCAGTTTAGACAGGACTCAAAGACAGCTTTCACCCCTTCACTACTAATCATCTTCAGTTTTTCCTCCAGAGACTCCATGCTACTCTCACAAGTTTGATTATGCACATTCACTGACAATCGGAAAGTTTCTTGGATGGCCTCAGGGGTCACATGTTCAGCCTTAGTCTCTAAAGCATCACATACCTCTAAAGTTCTGGCGAAAGGTCGGCGGCTCAAGAGATCAGCAGGAACATTCTTGGTCCCAGGTATGTATCTCAGGTCAAAATCAAAAGGGGCCAGCTTAGATACCCACCTTTGCTCACAGGCATCTAACTTTGGCTTTGACATTATATACGTCAGGGGATTGTTATCAGTTAACACTGTAAATTTGGTCCCCTTCAGCCAATGGGCGAATTTATCACAAACTGCCCACTTCAGAGCATAAAATTCTAACCTATGAGCAGGGTAATGGGATTGGGCCTTTGACAGGGTCTTGCTTGCAAAAGCAACTGGTCTAGGTTTTGTCTCATTTTCTGGAATTTGACTCAAGACTGCGCCAAAACCATCCATAGACGCATCTGTGGACAACAGAAAATGCCTCTTGAAGTCTGGGTGGGCAAGAACAACAGTGTGAGAAAGAGCCTGTTTTATCTTTTCTACAGCTGTGTCACACTCTGCAGTCCAGTCTTCAGGACTTAGACGCCTAGGATTGGAAACAAAGCGTGTCTTTTGTCCATCTTTCCTCCTGACTTTCTGTCCAGCTGTCAATTTAAATAATGGTTTCGCTAAAGTCGAGAGGCCTTCAATGAAATGGGAATAATAATTCGCCATGCCAAGAAAAGACTTAATTTTGGTTGGCGATGGAGTCTTTCCATCCGCTTCCATCAGATCTGAGGACTTCATGTCACTGACTGCGGACACTTTAGTTGGATCGGTTGCTATGCCACTTTCAGTTACTATATGTCCTAGGAACTTGACAGTTTTTCTCAAGAAATAGCACTTCTTTTGTGACAGTTTCAGGTTATGCTCTCTAAGTCGAGAAAATACCATCTCAAGGCGATCAAGTGCTTCCTTCTCAGTTTTGCCGAAGACAAGTAAGTCGTCCAAATAACAGAGAAGTGACAGATAGTTCTGGTCTCCAAAGATCGATGTCATCATGCGTGAGAATGTTGCCGGGCTATTACATAAACCCTGAGCCATACGGTTATATTCATAGAGCCCCACTGGAGTTATGCATGCCGTATATTTACGGTCATCCTCATGAATTGGAATGTTATAGAAGCCCGATGTTAGATCCATAGTGCTAAAATAACAATTTCCCCCTAATGATGCAAGGGCATCAGCTTGATGGGGTAAAGGATATGCATCCTTCTCTGTCCTTTGGTTGAGCCACCTAAAGTCTGTGCATATCCTTAGCTCTCCAGAGGGTTTCCAGACTAAGACTAAAGGTGAGGCCCATTCACTGTTTGATTTTTGAATAATCCCACGCTCCTCCATCTCATTCAATGTTTGTCTTAATTTCTGATAATGGGTGGGCGGAACTCTTCTGTAGGGCAATCGGAAAGGCTTTTCATCTTTGAGTCTTATCCGATGAACGGTATTCTTTACTTCGCCACAATCTAACTTGTCACGAGAGAAGATGCTTTCATACCGTCCTATGAGATCAGCCAGTTCTCTTTTCCAATAATCACTCACTTCACAAGATTCAATGTCAATTTCTGTTAGCCCCAATTCTCTCAGCTTTAGTTTATAGTCAGTTTGCAGCTTAGTTTTTTCATTAAACTCGTGCATTTGGACAATATTCTGCTGAAAGTCTCTGTGCTGGTGTTCTGCTCCTTTCTCTACAAAATCTAGCTCCTCTAGCGCAAGACATGGGTGCACATTTGCGAGTTTAGTATTGCGGCGCAAAACAATGGGGCGGTCAATCATGTTGATCACCTTCATAGGAATCCATTTATTTCCCCAGAGAGGGCAAACACTGCGAGCTACCATGACATTTCTTGGTGCAGAACGGGAAGTTGAGGGTTCGAGCATTACAGTGCTTCCAACAGACAAGGGAACTACTTCTTTCAACCTCCCCCAAACCAAATGCTCATGTTGTGGCTCTAGTGTAACACACTGTCTCAACACTACTGTTCCAACTTTCTGTGGTATCTCATCTCCATGCCAGCGATCCACATTAGAAAGCACATTCAGCAGGGGTTCTTGACTATTATCTTGAACCGGTTGAGACAGGCTTTTCCAGTACCACTCGGTTTTCTTCATCTGACGAGTCACATGCCTGATGACATTTGATCCAACTATCATGTCATCCTTTTGACCGGGAACAACTAGAAAGTTAATCGCCATTTTGCATTCAAGCATATCCACACTCAACTCATATGTACACTTTGGTTTAGTTTCATTTCCACCACAGCCAGTAAGTACTTTTTTAGTGGGCTTACTCGAATCTGCACAGATCAAATTCCAGTCCTTAAGTGTCCGTTCAGCTGATTCACTCAAAGTACAGGTAACAGATCCACTATCCACAAGAGCTAACAGTTTCACTTTCCCCTCAACCAGTACTGGAGCATAGAACAGATCATCTTCATCATTAATTCTCTGGTAGGTAGCTTTTGGAACCTCATCGGGACTCTTTTGCTGAACTGCAATCACTTTGCTTGCACAGTTTTGACTTATATTGTCGCTTGTAGTGACATGAACCATCAATGGGTCATCTGGGGATTTTGCTTGTCTGACACCCACACTGCTCCCCTCGCAGTGCAGGTTTTCTAGTTTAAATGGTGCTCGGGCATGGTGGCACTGGCTGTGACTGGCTTCACTTGCTTTTTTTCAGGGCATTCAAAACCTCTGTGTCCTGTCTTGAAACACTTAAAACACAGCCCCTCTTTGAAACAGTGAGTCTTTGTTGTATGATCTTGAGCTCTACATATTTTACAGGGGACTGCAGAGTCTCCAGGCTCAACCTTACCCTGTTCAGCTTTCTGGTTTTGTCCCTTCTGTTGAACAAGGAACTGCTCTAGAAGAGAAACTACACGCCCAAGGAGAGCTGAGTCTAAACCACTTGCCTGGTTATTAGCAGTAGGCTGCTGTTGTGTCATGCACCAGGCGTTAGAAGAAGCTTCATTAACCCTTCTCTCTTTATCGACTCGAACAGACTGCTTGTCTCTGTGGTGGCTGTCAATTAATGCTTGGATTTCACTTGCATTCCAACTTTCCAGTGGTTTACTGCGAAGCGCTGTGTACAGACTGGGCTCAGGGCAATGCCTAACAAACATCATCGTCACTTCATGACTAGGGCCTTCGACTCTTTTCCCTTGTCTTTTTAAGCATTCATCAGCTAGATCAATAGCCTTATTTAGTCTGATCCAGTACTCTAAGCCACTCTCTGACTGCTTTGGCAAGGTTTCATAGAAGTCTTTCATAGGGGTTGTGGAGGAAATTGCATCTCCAAAATGTTGTCTTAGAATTGAAAAAATGACATATGGGTCTCTAGTCACATCAATCAGAGGATTGTTGCGGATACATGTCCTCACAATGTCTTTGGCATGGCCCATTAGCTTGTCGAGAATCTCTTGGCCCTGTTCGGATGCACTGAATCCCTTCTTGTTCAAGTAAGCTTGCATCAATTCTTGCCATTCACCAATGGTGCATCGATCTGTCTTATCACCTCTAAAGGTAGGCGGTTCTTTGATGTCTTGATGCCTAACAATAAGGTTAAAATTTGACGGATCAGGGCTTTGGGGTGAGGGCTGTTGGGCATCCACACAATCTCTCTGATTTTTTTGCTCTGCAGATCTAAGGTTTGCAGTAATTTGGTTCCCTATTTCACTTCCTAGCTGCTTCATTAAATCTGCCATTGTTTGCCACTGATTCACTTGTTCACCCTCTGGGGGATTGTATAGTCTTTCTCTAAGAGGCGCTGTTGTGTCTCTGCTCATGCCTTGCATAGTTGACCTACTGGTTGATGGGCGAACTGGAGAAGCTACCATATTTTGTTCTAACATGCTATTTAACTGGGCCCCTCTCCCAATTCCAGTAGAAAACCTTTGCGAGCTTAAAACACCACTCCTTACACAACCAGGTGTCACGTTTGCAGAATTAACATCAGTGTCTAACATATGTTCTTGTGTTTCGTTGTGTGCAAAGCTGTAACTGTCCATGTTTAAATCTCACTGCTTATCTACGCCGAAGTTCTGTTGACTGGTGATGTCGGTGAAGATGAGTTTCCCCGGAGATCTGCGACGGCTGATCCCTTGAGATCCGGGTCACGGCACCAATTTTGTAGCGTGTTTCGTCTCGCACCACAAAGAACTCCACGACACCACTGGCTTCGGTGGACCACGTCTGCAGTTTATTAAAGACAGGACAGTTATTAACACCACGCAAACACACACTCTCGGCTCTGTGGTCTGTCTCACTCAAGTCCAAAGCCGTTCTGCTACAGTTCTCAATAAAACTTTCCAAATAAAATGTGTCTTGTTTCAATTATTTCCTTTCAACACAAGTATCAGACATTACATTCAACCTTAAACACAAATTCAATAATGTAAAGATATCCTCAATATAATAGTTCAATATATGTATACACAATTTCATACTTTGAAATTACAGAAAATTGTTTCAGTCTAACATTACAATGAATTCTGATCGTATAGTGGTAATTATTTTGTTGCAATGACATACCTGCAGTTTATTAAAGACAGGACAGTTATTAACACCACGCAAACACACACTCTCGGCTCTGTGGTCTGCGGGGAATGTAAGAAGAGAGAAAAGTGAACCCCTGTCCCCATTAACACTGTAACTGCAGCCGATTAACAAATCAAAGATAATACATGGTGATGAATGTACAATTTAAGACATAAAAAGACAATACTTTCGACAAAACTTAACTGCATGATGTTTTAAGAACATAATCCACCTCTTTCGTTTTATTAAAGAACCAAAGTTACCGGAAAAAGAATGAAAAACCCCACCTCTAAAATCGGTGCGGGCGGCAACTTGAACAAACTCATAAATGGCCAATTAACACACAACTCGAATATACACGAAAAATAACGAAATACAAACATCCTATTTGACTCAATCCAGCATTAAAACATGTCATCCACTGATATCAAGCAAAATTGTAACTCAATCTGATATATTTTAACACTATATTACAGAGCACAGTTGCAACATACCTGTCTCACTCAAGTCCAAAGCCGTTCTGAACGAGAGCGGGACGCGATTGGATAAATCAAATAGGAAATGACATCACACAAAAAAAACCAATATATTATTTTGAAACAAAAGATACACAGCGTACATATAGTTTTATGTATGATGAAACATGAAAATAAATGAAATAAGGAATATAATTCTTGGAAAAATTAAAGTTTGCTGGAATGGTTGAAACTAAAAATACTACATATACATTTGGGCGGCGTTATGCAAATATTCCCACAAAGGGTTAGTTGGTTACAGCCTCATTCACTATTCCCTCACTCATTCTTGAGAAGTGGAACACAAAAGATTTAGTTTGATCTCAGAACAGTATGTCTGCTGTGCAACTGCCATGGTAACAAGATAACTTCTCAAAACTGTTAAACAATTAATTGTTTAAACATCTGAACAAATCATTTAAAAATGACCAGAACATGTATGATCTGGATACAAACTAACTGTATGCTGGTATAGATATGTTTTATCCAGTGTTATTTACTGCTGCTGTATTTAATTTACTCGTTCATTTTCAAAGAGTTGCTTATTTATTTCAGTAAAGTGTTTAACAGTGGAGTGATTAAAAAGCTTTTCTTCCTGTCCAACAGCAGCGAGTCGGTGAAGGACGATGGCATCTGTTGAGCAGCATAGTGACACACAAGATGAGCTGGAAGATAAAAAACACAAGGAAGGTAATGAAGAACAGAATATCAGTGATGGTGAAGTTGTCTGTCTTTATGTTGAAATGTAATGAATCTCTCTGTCTGTGTTCCAGTTCAGCTGAGCAGCAGTGTTAATATGAATGCTCAGACAGGAGGAAATGTAAATGCTCCTGTAGTCACTGGAAACACCATCACCGGCACAGTGATCTTCAACATGATCCCTGCAGGACACGGTACTGTGACTGTAACTGAGACACTGCTTATTAGCCCGCAGTGAAATAATGCTGAGTGATTGTAAACCAGTTCTTATAAAAGTTGACCTAAGAATTAGATTCCTCTTCCTCATCAGTTCAGTAATAAATGTTTCTCAGTCCGTCTCAGTCATCAATGGTCTGCACAGATGTGTGAAGAACTGTCACATGAACACAATCGTGTCCTAAATCTTCAGTCTTTATTTCTTTCTTACTGTCTTACTCATGTACACAGTTGGAAATATCAAATATGGAATATAACCTTGAACCAAGAAAAGCAATAATGCATCACTTGAAAAATAACTTCTCATAAAAATACACAGGAGGCTGTGTGACATTACTTCTATGGTGACTGAAGGAGAATAATAACAGGGAGATGAATCTCACAGTTCATTTATGGTCATATTGTTCTCACGCAGACATACTACAGTATTTTCATTTGTGTATCTGTGTATTTTGTCACACATTTTTTACTTCTGTCTTTTCTCTCTCTCCGCACAGAGCCACAAAAAAGCTCAGAGACAGCAGAGAAAAACACAGAAGAACAAGGTGCAGTCTTATCAGTCGTATTCAAAACTATGTTGTTTTCATCATTTTTTTTACTGCATAAGTCACAGTTGTGACTGTATTACCAATTCTCTTTAAATCAAGTCATTTCAATTGGTGACCTTCTTTTAAAAGCCTCTCGTTCAGCTGTTTCAGTCATGAAAGTGCAGCTTCTGTGTCTCTGAATGAGCAAACATCACATTCTCCAAAAACTGTTCTCCAGGCTTATGACTAAATTTAATAGACAATTAAATCTGACAACTGTCTTATAATTAGTCATTTCTTATGCTCAGATAGCATTAAAAAAGTATATTTTTCAGCCTAGACCGGTTATTGCACAAACACAGTCCTGAGAGCATCTGTCCAGCTAGGAATAGTTTGGTTCTAAGAATGTTCCGGTAATGTTTTCAGCAGCAAGTCTTATGTTAGTTCCCATTTATTTAGGAGTATTCTCCTGAAAGGTAGAATAACATTCTCAAAACATTATACAAATGTTTCATGATTTATTTATTAGAACATTATCCACTAACATTTTAATAAAGATTTAAGTGGGAATCTTCCTATTGAACATTGGATGTGAACTGCATTACCAGCTTTACTTATTATAAACCAGATTGACTTTATTTCTGTCATACATTTACACAAGTGTTTTACTGAGGTGAACAGAGGTTTAGATGTTGATGTCTGTTTGAAAGTAATAGTTTGGTTTATTCTCACCATTATGTTGATAAGTGTCTTTGGATGTTTGTTATGGCAAAAACAGTAAGAGAAAATGTGAACAGATGATTTGGTTTGCTTGCTAATGATTAAACTATCAGCATGTAGCGTTCTAATTATCTGTTCTCATTTAGTCTAATCTATGGTGCTGCACTTTATTTGTTATAGCAGTTCAGTGTATCTATAGACTGAGATTCAGCAGAAATCAGATGAATTTCAAGGATAAAAAAACAATTTTCTTTGTAACAAACATCAAGAATCAGTATATGAGTCTCAACATTGGTGACTTGCTTCATTCTGCAATGTATTGTGGGTACATCTTACAAAACTCGAGCTCCCAGAATGCACTGCAGCATGAAGCATGTCACCATTGTTGAGATTCATACACCGATTCTTGATGTCTGTGTGTGAAAGCTATCAGGAGTTTGAAGTGATTTGTGAACAGTGTGTTTAAAAAATTATAGATAGAAATACAGATTATCTGATTAGATCACTGATCACTGCATGATAATATTTTTAACAAAGTCCAGAGTCAAAATGCTCAACTCAACCAAACCGTTTCTCCCCATGATGGTGAAATCAAACCAAACTATTATTCTCAAACAGACATCAACATCTAAACCTCTATTAATCTGTAAATATAAGACAGAAATAAAGTCATTCCAGTTTACAACAAGTGAAGCTGGTAATGCTGTTTTAGGAGTTATTTAATGATTTTTTGGATTTATTAGAATGTTGGAGAATAATGTTCTAATGTTATCAATAAACATTTGTAGAATGTTTTAGAGAAAGTTATCCTACCTTTTAGCAGAACATTCTGGGAACTTAAATAAACCTTTCAGCTGAAAACATTCCCAGAACATTAAACATTCCTAGCTGGGTCAGGAAGCTGACTGTTTCTATAGAAACCGAAGTTGATAAGTGCAGCTGCAGTGACACAATGACTTTACCAATTAACAACTGGCTCTTTTATTCAGAAGCAGGACTATTCCACCAAATTGTGCATTGCACTTTTCCCCATTCAAGTATTAGACGTGCTGCATCTTTGTGTGCTTAAAGTCTGTGGAGTTACTTTTAAAAGTAGTTAAATTACAGTATGTTGAAGAAATACTGAAGAGATCACAATGATGTTAAAGCCTTATCATGTTTATAAAAAAGGAAGGAATCTGTTTTTGATTTTTCCCAATGTTTTATTAACTTTATTATCTTTTGTAACAGCAGATTTGAAAAAATTCTTGGAAACTCACAAATCCAACATGAAGGAGAAAGCAGAATGTATTTTTGAGGGCAAGAAAGAAAAGGAAGCACATCTCCAGGATGTTTACACAGAGCTCTTCATCACAGAGGGAGATATGAAGGAGGTTAATCAGGAACGTGAGATTCTGAAGATTGATGATGCTTTTCACAAGAACAAACAAACACAGGGCAAACCAATCGAATGCAATGATATATTTACATTATTAAAGGGAAAAAATAAGAAAAAGATTGTGCTGACCAAAGGAGTCGCTGGCATTGGGAAAACTATCTCTGTGCACAAGTTCATCCTGGACTGGGCTGAAGGAGAAGCTAATCAGGATATACACTGTGTGTTCCTGCTTCCATTCCGAGAGATTAACTGCATTAAAGACAGAGAGTTCAGTCTTCATGAGTTTCTACTGAGATTTTATACTGAATTGAAGGGTCTGGAAAAATCAAAGTTATATAAAGAACATAAACTTGTCTTGATATTTGATGGACTTGATGAGAGTCGCCTGTTTTTAAATTTTAACAGCGAAACATTGAATGATGTTGAGGAAAGATCATCTGTAGATGTGCTGTTCACAAGTCTGGTCAAAGGGACTCTGCTTCCATCAGCTCTGGTCTGGGTGACCTCACGACCAGCAGCAGCCAATCAGATCCCTCCTCAGTATGTAGGTTTGTTCACTGAGGTGCGAGGATTCGATGACCAACAGAAGGAGCAGTACTTCAGAAAGAGAATCAGAGATAAGACTCTGGCCGACAGAATCGTCAAACACATTAAGACAAACCGTAGTCTCTACATCATGTGCCACATTCCTGTGTTCTGCTGGATCACAGCTACAGTACTTCAGGATATTCTCAACAAGAGCAGTGAAGAGAACATCAGCACAACACTCACTGAAATGTACATCCACTTCCTGCTGATACAGATGAAAATGAAGAACCAGAAATATGATGAACAAGAAGAAAGTGAATATGCAAAAAATTTAGAGTCAAATAGAAGAATGATTTTAAAGTTAGCCAAGCTAGCGTTTAAACAGCTGAAACAAGAAAACATTGTGTTCTATAAGAAAGATCTGAAAGCATGTGGTATTGATGTGAGCAAAGACACTGAGTTCACGGGAATGATCGCTGAGATCTTTAAGATGGAACATGGACTTTATGAGAAGAAGGTCTTCTGCTTTGTGCATCTGAGTGTTCAAGAGTTCCTCGCTGCAGTGCATGTGTTTCTCTGTTACCTGAACAAGAACATGCAGGAGCTTCAGTTCTTCTTTAAAGGTTCACCCAAAAAAGCCCAAGAAAAGCTTAAGTTCCTCTTTAGAAAAGTAAAATTTCATGACTTAATAAAGTGGGCCACTGATAAAGCAATGCAGAGTCAGAGAGGACATCTGGACCTGTTCTTGCGGTTTCTAATGGGAATCTCACTGGAATCCAGTCAAAACCTGCTCCAAGGCCTGATCACACACACTAAAGACACATCAGAGAGCATCACAAAGATAAGTAAGCAAATAAAACAAAGACAAAATGAGAACATCTCAGATGAAGCTTTAGTCAACCTATTCTACTGCTTGCTTGAACTCAAGGATCATTCATTATTTGAGGAAATTCAGAGTTACCTCAGTTCACATGAACATCCAGGAAGAAAACTCTCATCTTCAATGTGCACAGTGCTGATCTACATACTGCTGATGTCAGAGAAGGTGCTGGATGACTTCAACCCAAAGACATTCACATCATCCCCAGAAAATTACATAAGACTCATTCCAGCTGTGAGATGCTGCAAAAAAGCCCTGTTAGTATTTTCACTGACTGATGTTTGATTAAATATTTTATTCTACATCACTTAATTAATTGTCAAAGTATTGTGTAAAATGCCTTGCTGTCCTGATTGTTAATGGCAAAAATAAGACCCCGTTTACACATAGATAGATCTTTCCTTATCCAATCTAGTTTCTTCCTCGTTCTTCCATAAACACTGTGTCGTCTCAAGAAATACCTACATGAAACCACTGAAACCAATTTAAAACTATGTAGTATACATGCCAGTCCTGTATCTGGCGCCATAATTCTGTCACAGATATACACTAAAAACGGGAAAAAGACTTGGAGCATGCGCATAAACCTTGTATTCTCTAAACAAACCCACCATCACAACAATTAAAGCTAGTAAAGTGAGTAAAGCTAATAGGTAATAAAAGGTGGTGCTGGTGGGGAGTGAGGGGCTGGGGGTTGATGACAAAATCGCTTCACAAAATATATGGATTGGCTGTACACATGAAATGCAAAGGTGTCATTTTCAAATTTATCCACTCTGGAACACGGTTTCAAAAAATAGCGGTACCTTGCTCCTAAAATGACAGATCCATCTGGATGGAACTGCAATTATACAGCTAAATGCGTCTCCACGTGGTGTTGCAGAAACATTGAACATCAAAAAAATAATCTGGCTAAACCTTCTGTTTTGGCAGATTTGATAGTTGTGGTGTTGATGAAACATGCTGTGAAACTGTAACTACAGCTCTCCAATCATCAAACTCTCACCTGACAGAGCTGGACCTGAGTGACAATAACCTGAAAGATTCAGGTTTTAAACTGCTTTCCGATGGGCTGAAGACAAACTGTAAACTGGAGATACTGAGGTTTGATTTTTAAACACACTTTTGCATTTATTTAATCATTAAAAATCACATTGCTAAAAATTTATTCTGTATGAAATTACTGTTTTTCTTTTTCAGAATATCTATATGTAATCTCACTGCTCAGTCATGTGAGAGTTTGTCATCAGTTTTACAATCCTCAACCTCTCATCTGAGAGAGCTGGACCTGAGTAACAATAACCTGAAAGATTCTGGTTTTAAACTGCTTTCCGAAGGGCTGAAGACAAACTCTCAACTGGAGATACTGAGGTTTGATTTCAAACACATTTTTGCATTTTTAATCAATAAAAATCACATTGCTACAAATGTATTCTGTGTGAAATTTATGTGTTTTTATTGTTCAGGATATCCATATGTAATCTCACTGATCAGTCCTGTGAGAGTTTGTCATCCGTTTTACAATCCTCAACCTCCCATCTGAGAGAGCTGGACCTGAGTAACAATAGACTGAAGGACTCAGGTGTGAAGCTGCTTTCTGATGGACTGAAGACAAACTGTAAACTGGAGATACTGAGGTTTGTTTGAAACACTTTCATTTTTTGCATTTACTTGATCATTAAAAATCACATGGCTAAAAAAAATTCTGTACACAATTACTGTTTTTCTTATTCAGATTGTCCATGTGCAATCTCACTGCTCAATCCTGTGAGAGTTTGTCATCAGTTTTACAATCCTCAACCTCCCATCTGAGAGAGCTGGACCTGAGTAACAATAGACTGAAGGACTCAGGTGTGAAGCTGCTTTCTGATGGACTGAAGACAAACTGTAAACTGGAGATACTGAGGTTTGTTTGAAACACTTTCATTTTTTGCATTTACTTGATCATTAAAAATCACATGGCTAAAAAAAATTCTGTACACAATTACTGTTTTTCTTATTCAGATTGTCCATGTGCAATCTCACTGCTCAATCCTGTGAGAGTTTGTCATCCGTTTTACAATCCTCAACTTCCCATCTAAGAGAGCTGGACCTGAGTAACAATGACCTGAAGGACTCAGGTATGAAGCTGCTTTCTGATGGACTGAAGACAAACTCTCAACTGGAGATACTGAGGTTTGTATGAAACACTTTCTTTTTTGTATTTACTTAATCATTAAAAATCACATTGCTAAAATTTTATTCTGTATGAAATTACTGTGTTTTTCTTGTCAGGTCCTCCATATGTAATCTCACTGCTCAATCCTGTGAGAGTTTGTCATCCGTTTTACAATCCTCAACTTCCCATCTAAGAGAGCTGGACCTAAGTAACAATGACCTGAAGGATTCAGGTATGAAGCTGCTTTCTGATGGACTGAAGACAAACTGTAAAATGGAGATACTGAGGTTTGTTTGAAACACGTTCTTTTTTTGTATTTACTTGATCATTAAAAAAATCACATTGCTAAAAAAATATTCTGTACACAATTACTGTATTTTTCTTATTCAAAACATAAACAAAATATTACAAAACATTCCCAGGCAGAACTGTATCATCACACTCTTAACTGAAGCAATCTGCGAAAGACAAGAAACTACAAAATATTAACTTAAGAAAACCTCACTGCAAAACACATTAATTCTTATAACATGTTACTACATAGTTTTACCATTTTGTTCAAGACTGAAGTCTGACGCTGTATTCATCAACACAAAATAACATCCCAGAGATACGTAAATGCTGCTGTAAAAAGAATTGTTTTGAATCTGTTAAACTGTTGTGAACTTTTTCTTAGAGACCAGTAGTGTTAATTTCGTCAGACGAGACGAGACGAAATATGTTCGTCAACAACCTTTTTTTTCATGACTAAGACGAGACGATGACAAGACTGCACCACTGTCCAAAAACGCTGACTAAGACTAAATTAACATGCATTATTGTTGACGAAAAAAGACGAGACGAAAATGTTTTGCATAAAATAAAAACTAAGATAAAATCTCTCTTCATTTTCGTCTACAATCGTCTCTGCTTTTTCATCAGCTGTTACGGCTTTAAAATATTCAAACTGCGCTTTGGCGCGCTAGCTGGCGCTGAGCCAGAGACGGACGAGCTCTGAGCTTGTCATATAATCACAACTATGCAGTGTTTTTAACCACATAACGCTTATTTTAGGTTTCAGACATTTAAATACACATAAGTACTAGTAAAAGGAGACATTTAGAGTTTGTAAAATACACACATAGGTCTATGGAAGCAGCAAATAACAATCTATTCAAATATAATTTGCCGATGTGTTTTATTCATGTCACATACACATAGGCTTAGTAACAAAAAAGTTCACTCTATTCCTCTTCCAGTTCACCAGCCACTTACTTGCATGTATTTCGGGAGAAACGGATGAATGTATATGTGCTGTAAATACGGCCGACAGGACTCTCTGAACAGCAGCGCGAACAAACATGGCCGCGCCCATCTCACATTACAGATTACGATCCAGATCATTTATATAGGGTTTTAAACGACGAAACATACTAATTCACACATATTTGTGAATCGGAATATTTGATAGTTCATGGCATGGTAAGCAAGTGTGTGAGTATTCTGGATAAAAAAGGAAAAACGAAATAAAAGCGATCTATCTGTCATACAGTGTTATTGTGTCTGTGTTGTGTCACGTGACAAGCTTGATGCGTCGCCATGGAAACAATAAGGACGAACGTTCTAAAATAACGGTCGCTTAAAAAAAACTCACTCTCAGGGGCCCGCTAGAATATTTTAAACTCACCACTGAAAGGGTTAATCATTTGTGAATGTGTCTCCTAAATCAGAAATAGGCTATATGTCGAACGTCACCTGACCAACCCCGGAAAACAGGTCTCATTGCTTCCGCTTGTCGGAGAACGTGTTAATAGCCGTAATAAATAATGGCGATATCGACGGACTTTTAAGGTAATCAGTTAAACAAGCCAGCTGTTTATTGTGGACGTTTCATTCGATATTTATATATAAATGTTAGTGTGTTCGCAGCACGTTACTGAGTTTGGTTGTGTTGTGAGAATTTGCAGCGCGTTTCCGTATTTGTGTTTGCGTTGCGAGGATTTGCAGCGCCTGTGTTGTCAAACGGATGAAGATGTTTTCTTAATTTGTTGTCCTTTTTTCTGTTTGCATGTGTTTTCTTGTTTGCAGCGCGTTGGCCTCTGTCGGCCACCGTAGTTTTCTCATTCTAGCACATGAAATCGTGGGCAAACATACAGCAAATTCCAAGAGAAATAAAAGGAAGGAAGATATTTAGATGCAAAACCGAAAAACCGCAATTCACAAGCGCGTATTGAACCGTGGATGTCGTACCGAACGGTTCAATATTATATTGAGTATTGTGACATCCCTAATATATATATATATATCAATAATATGATTTTGTAGACATAGACTCACGCAATTGTAGTGATGTAAAAAGGACATTTAATATCTGAGAAAATAAATTTTTAGCACATTAAACATCTATTCCTACTTGCTAATAAACGTGATGTAAAATACACTCATTATAAACACTTTACACCCGATTGTTATACAATAAATTAAATATTACTCTTATAGTCATAAATACAAGCATGCTTTGTATATATTATACAATACATGTTGTCAAAACATTTTTAGATTATATCATTCAGTGTTGCTATATCATTTTGTATTACTTTTACTTATTTTATCAAGAACATTAAAACACATCCTTGGGTCGTGAGACATTTTGATGCAATGAAATTAAACGTACTTCATAATGTTTCACTTAATGTAGTCAGGAATTAGTTTGAAAAAGTCTAACTAGTAAATATATATGCAAGTTTTGTCACAGTAACACAATAACAGTGAATCCAAGTAGTGCTTTGTTGCACTGAAGTGAGCGTTTACCTCCCCGCGCTTTTGGCGTACTTATTATAATATGAAAGCGAAAGTAGCTCGTGGGCGTGATCGAATTATATATAATATGTAGTGATGTGCGATACCACTGGTTTCCTATCCGATCAGATACCAAGTAAAATGAAGGTGAGTATCGCCAATACCAATCCGATACCGATACTTTGCCCAAAAATTACTGTTTGGGAAATTAAAGTAACAAGTTTTCCTCAGAATGTGTCACTTCATACTGAATACGAGACATATGACGGGTTCTTCTTGTTTATTGATGAAGAATTATCATACAAAAAAAGAGCCAACTTACTGAATGCATCTGAGCATGTATATCTTAAAACGCATGTCTGAACATCTTAACAAACGTACTGTAAAGTCCAATGCAGCCTTGTCAATGTTATTTAAATGATCTACTCTACAGATAACCTTACCTAACTAAATCTGGGCCGGCTGAATTGATGTGCGATTATCTCGGGGACACATTTTACTCCAAACTCAACTATTGCTGACATTTTGGTCATTTAATTATTTCATTGCTTTTTCATAACCAAAGTTCTAAAACAAATTTGTTTTAAGAATTCAGGGAACTGCCGTTGTTTTATCATTGTCACAAAAACCCAAGCCCCCAAAATACAGGCACATCGCCAAATTTTCTCCCTCTGTACCTGGATAGTGCCTGCTGCACCAAATGACTCTGAAAGTGATGCCTTTACTCCTCTTCTCTTTGTTACACGTGTCACAAAACACAAAGTTTGAGTTTATAGAGGTGAAGTAGCTCTACACATAACTTCGCTTGCGTTCACCCATATCCAGTCCGCCGGACTGACAGCGCACTGAGTGGCTAGCGTGCTCTGCACTGTCTGCAGTTGTACAGTGCCATATTACGCACATGACATGGCAGGCGGAAGAACAAGTAGTTCCACCTAAGTTGGTATTATGATAAACTAGGGTAATTGTGGTTACTTTCCTCTGTATTTTTATTTCCAATAAACTACATATTTGCTCCAAATTACTGAAATATCGATATTTGGATAACATACAAAGCTGGTATCGGAGATATCAATATTTTAGTATTGATCCGCACATCACTAATAATATGCTCTGTTCGAATAGACTGGACATCGCGTTGGTTTCATATGGATTACTTTATCACAGAATATTTGTTTCCGATAAAACTTTTGTTTAAAAGTATAAATATCAAGCTTTCTCTAGACATATTGTTCATGTCTCTGTGTTGGGTATTGGCTAAGTTATAGTATATTTTAATGACGCGTTTCTGAATGAAGATCACAGAGATCAATGCGACAGACAGCACATCCTTTTTGTTTTCTTTATTTTGCAAAATCACAATGTTTTTTTTTTTTTTTTTTTTTGTTATTGTGAGTATATACAAATAAAAGTAGACCCTTTACAGATTTGATTGATGTACTGCTTTTATCTGTACAACCAGAAATGACGTTTGTCGACCCCAGGGGTTAAAAACACAAACATGTACATTCATGTTGCTTACATATTATTGTAGCCCAATTTGTGCCGATTACAATGTACTGTAAGCCATTAATATGTTTTTAAGATACTGTAAAAAGCACAAATTACAGGGCATGTCAAAACTTCTTCAGGGCCTCAAAACACCCTCAGACCCCAGAGGGTTAAGGACACAAATGAAGAGCGCAATGTGTCATATTACTCTGAGAACTACGCCCAATGGGGGAAACTTAATTGGTGACTGGAAACATACAATTATTTTTAACCAAGTCTATAACCATGATTATGTCACCACCCTATGTAAACCTGAGAGGAGGAGATTATTTAGTAACTAAATTTGATTTGGTCTTTGTCAGTGCATTTGGAGAAATAATCCAACTAAATGGCCAAATTTGAAATACCCTGACATTCACAACTATTTGTATCCATAAATGCTCGTTTTTTTGGGTCGACAGCTTATAAAAACAACGTTCTGGGATTTTATCTTGTTTACTGTACACCTTGTCACATAGCAGCTTCTAGACATTTTTCTGTTATTTTGTTATAAGTCAGGAATGAGAAGGAGGTGTCACGCTGTAGGCAGGAACACACGAACAACGACGTAGTAAAAAACGAACATTTAATAAATCCAATGGGAACAGGTAGACACAGTAACATGGAGTGGAAACATCAGGATAACATCAAAGACCGACCAGAGTACAGGGGAAAATACACACCTTAAATAGACAGACTAATTACAAACACAGGTGCAGACGATGAGGGAGAAACCAAAACACACTGAACTGCGGTGGAGAATGGGAGAAACCAACAAGAAGTCCAGGGGTGTGACATTACACACCCCTCCCGGAAAAGGCGTGTCCACGCGCCGACCGAACTACAAAGTCCTTAGGAGGGGGTTTGGGTGGAGGATGTTCTTCCGGAGATCCGCAGCGGAGCCGGAGCGACAGAGGGCCAAGGCTGTGCCCGCGGGAGGGAGGAGGTCCAATGAGCCGGTGGGACGGAGCGACGAGGCACAGCCGGAGGAGTATAGTCCTGAGGCGAAGGTGGGGCGACGACTGACCAGGGCGGAGCCGGAGGGGCGATGAAGCCCGGTGGAGCTGGTGGATCCACAGGCGACGGCGGAGACGAGGGAGCAGAGAGCCGGGGTGAAGCCGCAGGGTCGGAGGGCCGAGGTGGAGTCCAGGACTCTGAGACTGGAGGCGATGGTGAGGGATCCTCCAGCCATGACACCGATGGAGACTGGCAGACCCGCGGCGAACCCACCGCACAGATGGTGGGCTGAGGGTGAGCAAGGGGACAAACAGTTGACAACGGGGATTCAGGTAGGCTGGGCGGAACCAGCGGAGATTCAGGACTAGGCAGAAGAGGGAGGGTGAGTGGGAAATCCAGGCAGATAGGCATTTCCATGACACAGGCAATAACATCCCCATAATTTTGTTCCAGCTCACCCTCAGTGATCGTGCAGTGGGCGGGGCTCTCTACCGCCCCTTCTTGCTCAGCGCAGCACTCCACCGTCGTAGATGTAGTGGCCGGCTCTCGCACCTGGTCGGATTTTATGACCCCATCAGCGTTCCACACTGCTGTCGCTCCGGGCTCGGGCTTCCCGTCTACGATGGGCTCATAATCCGCGGGTCGTGGTGGCTGGCTGGGCTTTGGGTCTGGAGTGACACTGGCGAGATTCTCCGTGGAACAGGCGGGAAACGAGGATCGGTTTCTCGCCAGTGTCCACTCCACAAACGAGGCAAAGTTCGCTCGAGGGCCGTCCTCGGATGACAGCGCTCTGCAAGACGCATTGAGGCTGGCATCATAGAACGCACAGAGCGTGTCGTCCGGGTAGCTGGTGGTATGAGCTACGAGTTGGAACATTAACGTGTACCCCTCGAGCGGTAATTCCCCCTGCTTCAGCCATAGCAGGATGAATTCTGGTCGGAGGAAGGGATCCATGGGGGAAACACACTACGGAAACAAAAGACTGGAGAAAACGAACGGAAAACAAAACGGAGGTGAACACGCACAAAAAAACTGTATTGGTCGGTCTTTCTGTCACGCTGTAGGCAGGAACACACGAACGACGTAGTAAAAAACGAACATTTAATAAATCCAATGGGAACAGGTAGATACAGGAACATGGAGTGGAAACATCAGGATAACATCAAAGACCGAACAGAGTACAGGGGAAAATACACACCTTAAATAGACAGACTAATCACAAACACAGGTGCAGACGATGAGGGAGAAACCAAAACACACTGAACTGCGGGGGAGAATGGGAGAAACCAACAAGAAGTCCAGGGGTGTGACAGGAGGCAGCTTCCTGCAATACAAAGTCAATGGAGAGCGTTATATGAAACCTTATATAACCAAAACCTGTCATAGCACTTACATATTATTGCTCTTTTGTTGGTTTTTGATTGCTTCTATTGTCCTCATTTGTAAGTCGCTTTGGATAAAAGTGTCTACTAATTGACTAAATGTTAAGCTGTCTCTATTTTTTCAATTTTGTTTAGTTATTTATCCATTTTATTTCCAAATATTAATATTTTAAGTAAATGGTAAAAAAAAAACATCCTGGCCCAATCCCTCTTTTTGGCTTCTCAAAACCATACACCTTGGTCACGCAATTCAATTTACGAGGCTTCTGACCATGTTTAGCGGCATTCTATTCACCACAGTTCAGGGCAAGAATGCTGCTGTCCTTCGGGTGAAGGGCACAATAGAGCCAGTACCCTCCACAGAAATAAAAGGGTTTTACAGCCCCTACTTTATTGTACCCAAGAAAGGTGGTGGACTCAGTCCAGTCCTAGATTTGACACTGGACTTTTACAGCTGGACTCGGTCACTATGACTCAAATGCAGACCAGTTCAGAAAAGTTCCCTTATAGTGAAGTCTAAACACACATTTCCATCACTTCGGCATTCAAGCATAGTTAGGTTCGATGGAGGAACAATCAGAATCCAGTACTAAGTACGTTCCCTCTGTTAAACCCTTATGTGGATTTATACCCCAGATGCAGGACCTCAAGAATGTGTTCCCACGTGTGTATCCCCATCTACATCTATATCTATAAACAATATGTCTCCACATTTTGAGTGTAGCACCCCTCCGCCCCCTTTTTTTTACCAAAGCACATTGTTTTGTTGATTTGGTGTGCATACACATATACAAGTAGATTCAAACAATGAATTGCATTTAAATATAAAATCAAAAACGATTCAATGTTTTTTTTCATTCTTTTTGCCCTCATCAAGAAAAAAATGCAAGTGATTCTTCCAGTGCCATCACTGACCCCAGAAGGTCAACCCTGGGTGTCTAGTGAAAATGTAAAAATATGTTGTGCCTGTTCCTAAGTACATTTGTACTTTAATTGAATATAACTGTTTCTGATTATGCTACTTTTGTGACTGAAACCAGAGAAAATAACAGCTCAAATGACTGTGACTTAGTGATGTCTGACAGCCAAATTAATGAAATGTGGACTGTTGCTGTGTGTGTCTGTAGGCTATCTGGCTGTATGGTGACAAAGGAAGGCTGTGATTATTTGTCTTCAGCTCTGAGTTCAAACCCTTCACACCTGAGAGAGCTGGATCTGAGCTACAATCACCCAGGAGATTCGGGAAAGAGGCTGCTCTCTGAAAACCTCAAGAATCTGCACAAACTCAAGTATGTTGAGCAGCAACAGTTATCTCTATGTAGGTAGAAGTCTAGGGGTTTCTAGAGGGCACAACAATATAACAGATTTAAAGTGTACTAGTCTGAGCCAAATAACTAAATAAATAAGAAGCAACCACCTAAGTTCTTTATTTTAAGTAATATTTATGTGTTATATGTTTTTAATGAGAGAGGACAGTGGAGAGCAATGTACCTTACACTGAAATGATGTTGATTTCATTTAATTAAATGCCAACACACAATCAGCAACTACTTCCTACTTTTTTTAAATGGCGTTACTGATTAATTAAGGCAAGTACAAAACTCTCCCACTTAGATATCACCGCTTTCTGTCACGTCAAAATGAAAATGCTTGAAAAAGTGATGACTGTGTCAGTTTTTATTGAGTATTCAGCTTTGTGAAAGTAAAGATGTATCGTTGTGCTTGTGACAATATTTACAGGGCTTTTATGATGATGACCCAGAAATAAGTTGACTATTAAAAAAGAACAGCTGAACATCAGTTCACAAATAAAAACAGAGTTTTTATTTACAATTGCAACTGCAAAGTTTACTGCAGATGATTTCATTCCTTTTTTCCATCAGATACAGAGACATTACGATAAACAGTATTATTTTCATTTAAAGAGGATTTCATGCCACTGACTGTATAATGCTAATATTTCAGCAGTATCAGCACTGGGATTTGTCTCTGTGTGAACTAAACAGGCTGTCAGTCAGTGCAGTTTCATTCTTATGCCAGTAGATGGAGGCAAGTGACTGTCTTTAAGAGCGAGTCATCATTAAACTGTTCACTTTAAAAGTGTACTGTGTATTGGTGATTAGTATTTGGGATCTTGGACTGTGTATATTAATAATCAGATTCGATCATGCCAGAAATGTGATGAATGAAAACATCTGTCAAAATAATGACAAGCTAGAATATGAAATAAGCTCATTATCTGACTTTAAGAACTCAAACTATTCTTAGCATGAACAAGTTTATTTTAGCATTAAGTTTGACTATTAATCAATAACTTATTTCATATTCCTTATTTATAACTGTTTGTGGATGGATCTTTCACAATAGTGAAGCAACTGCTAAGAAACATCTTTGAAAGATAACATCAATATTTTACAATATTTGACAAAACACAACAATGGTAACACTCAACAAATAAAAACATCACAACATAAACCAACTTACAAAACAAAACAATAACACACACTTAGAAGAGTCCAAAAACAAGTTCAATAGCACAAATAAAACCTATAGAATGGTCTATTCAGAACCTTCATAGTACATCTGCACTGTAGAAACAGTATGATGATGTTTGATGATGGCAATTCTGAGAGTGCAGTTTGATACAAGAGAAGTCCCAATGTGAAATGACTGTGAAAGTAATGCAGTTATTACCCTGGAATATACTGTCATTTCACACTAATATGTTCATCTTTAATATTCACCCCAAGCTGAATCATCATCCCGTTGGCCACCCTGAATTTATGTAGACACAGAACCATCTATGTATATCCACAACATAAAGACTTTTAAGGAGAGAGGGTGAAAAAAGACCAAATGATCCAGCACCGCAGGAGGCAGCTGCCACAGACCCATCATGCCTTTAGCTTTTCATTTCATGGACTGGTTTTATTTGGTTTAATGTGCTGTAGACCAAATCAGTCTCTGTGGAACCAAACAAGATCAGTGGGGAACTCCTGAGCAGATATACAGGTCCTTTTCCGAAAAATTAGCATATTGTGATAAAGTTCATTACTTTCTGTAATGTACTGATAAACATTAGACTTTCATATATTTTAGATTCATTACACACAACTGAAGTAGTTCAAGCCTTTGATTGTTTTAATATTGATGATTTTGGGCTCAAGCTCATAAAATCCCCAAATTCCTATCTCAAAGAATTAGCATATTTCATCCGACCAATAAAAGAAAAGTGTTTTTAATACAAAAAAAGTCAACCTTCAAATAATTATGTTCAGTTATGCACTCAATACTTGGTCAGGAATCCTTTTGCAGAAATGACTGCTTCAATGCGGCGTGGCATGGAGGCGATCAGCCTGTGGCACTGCTGAGGTGTTATGGAGGCCCAGGATGCTTCGATAGCGGCCTTAAGTTCATCCAGAGTGTTGGGTCTTGCGTCTCTCAACTTTCTCTTCACAATATCCCACAGATTCTCTATGGGGTTCAGGTCAGGAGAGTTGGCAGGCCAATTGAGCACAGCAATACCATGGTCAGTAATCCATTTACCAGTGGTTTTGGCACTGTGAGCAGGAGCCAGGTTGTGCTGAAAAATGAAATCTTCATCTCCATAAAGCTTTTCAGCAGATGGAAGCATGAAGTGCTCCAAAATCTCCTGATAGCTAGCTGCATTGACCCTGCCCTTGATAAAACACAGTGGACCAACACCAGCAGCTGACATGGCACCCCAGACCATCACTGACTGTGGGTACTTGACACTGGACTTCAGGCATTTTGGCATTTCCCTCTCCCCAGTCTTCCTCCAGACTCTGGCACCTTGATTTCCGAATGACATGCAAAATTTGAGCAACAGTCCAGTGCTGCTTCTCTGTAGCCCAGGTCAGGCGCTTCTGCCGCTGTTTCTGGTTCAAAAGTGGCTCGACCTGGGGAATGCGGCACCTGTAGCCCATTTCCTGCACACGCCTGTACACGGTGGCTCTGGATGTTTCTACTCCAGACTCAGTCCACTGCTTCCGCAGGTCCCCCAAGGTCTGGAATCGGTCCTTCTCCACAATCTTCCTCAGGGTCCGGTCACCTCTTCTCGTTGTGCAGCGTTTTCTGCCACACTTTTTCCTTCCCACAGACTTCCCACTGAGGTGCCTTGATACAGCACTCTGGGAACAGCCTATTCGTTCAGAAATTTTTTTCTGTGTCTTACCCTCTTGCTTGAGGGTGTCAATGATGGCCTTCTGGACAGCAGTCAGGTCGGCAGTCTTACCCATGATTGCGGTTTTGAGTGATGAACCAGGCTGGGAGTTTTTAAAAGCCTCAGGAACCTTTTGCAGGTGTTTAGAGTTAATTAGTTGATTCAGATGATTAGGTTAATAGCTCGTTTAGATAACCTTTTCATGATATGCAATTTTTTTGAGATCATCAATATTAAAACAATAAAAGGCTTGACTACTTCAGTTGTGTGTAATGAATCTAAAATATATGAAAGTCTAATGTTTATCAGTACATTACAGAAAATAATGAACTTTATGACAATATGCTAATTTTTGGAAAAGGACCTGTATATTATAAGAGTGATTTCTTTTGTCTTGTTATTTGCTGTGAGATTTAGTTGGTCAGTGAGAGACAGTCTTAAAGAGTGTGAGCTGGAAACCTTATGCTATTCTCACGTTTAGATCTAGAATATTGCTAGTATGTTTAAATCATGGTTTAACATGTTGTTTTATCTTGATTATATTGTTTTCAGAAGATTATAATTGCAAATATAATAATACAACTCTCTCTCTCTCTCTCTCTCTCTGTGTGTGTGTGTGTGTGTGTGTGTGTGTGTGTGTGTGTGTGTGTGTGTTTTATAGTGTGGATCACGGAGAAAAATCCAGAATCACAGCAGGACTACACAAATGTATGTACTCTCTCTCTCTCTCTCTCTCTCTCTCTCTCTCTCTCTTATACACACACACTCTCTCTTTCTCTCTCTGTCGCTCTCTCACACACATATACCTAATAAACCGCAAAATGTGGACAAATGACAGAACACCCTACCTTTGGGTACACCTCTTTCTCAAAAGAAAGATATGGCTGTGATATAGAAGCAGTTGTCTTTACACTTATCAGTTGATATTCTAAAAAAAGCCTTCTTTAAAGACCTGAAATTTTACCATCACTTTAGGGATAAGTATTTTTGTGCATCTTTTAGGGACAAACACAAATTCTGATCAAGCCATAATTTAAGGACTATGGTGATACACAAACTCTGTTTATGTTAAATTTTAGGATTTTGTGGTTGTGATAGAAATAAGTCATCCTAACAGAACCTCTAGAACAGTGGTTCTCAAACCAGCTACCATTAGGGGTACATGAGGTGACAGAAGGGGGTACGGGAACACAAATGCTGAGCTTTGCAATTCATTTAATTCTACCCCAATTTAAAATAACATTAAAATTGAGCTTGTATTTCAGACAAGCAAAATTACACTTTTATAATAAAACAGGAAAATGGGAGTGCCGTAAACAATCAAACCACATTGAATTACCTCCTGACCAGCAGAGTGCATATGATAACATGCCATAAGCGTGTTTATGATAGATGTGTCTTTAAAGTAGATTTGTAGCACTTAATAGCAAAGACTGTTCATAAAAATCGATTTAAGAAACTCTCTTCAATACAGAAACATGCCCTGTGCAAGTTATTTTTCATAATCAAAAGCAAGACGAGCAAGAAATATGTTTTCTCTGAATATCCAAATGATTGCAAATGTTGATTTTATAGAACAGTTCTACATTTTAAATACAACATTATCAACAGTTGGGTTTGTTATATTTTCAATCCAAATATTGAGAAAATCACCTTTTAATTTGACAATGAAGAACTTAGCAATGTATATTACTTACTACCTTCATGGGACATAAAATTTTCTTACTATCACGTTTATTTTTCACATACATGATTTTCTGTAAAAGCATAAATATGACTACAGTAGTCAACATTTGAAGTGGATTTAAACCTTATATCAAAGTTGTCCTAAAACCAAATCAATATCCATTCTTCTCTTAGGACAACTTTGATTAAACTTATTTGTTCCACTTAGGAACAAAACTGTGTGACACTCAGACACACAAAATTTGCTTAAGTGACATTTCGGGACACTGAGATACACAAACTCTGCTTAAAGGATAACTGTTCCCAAAATGCAACCTTGGCTGTTTTTTTTTTTTTTTTTTTTTTTTTTTTTTACTGTAAACGAGACAAACTTATATCTAAAAGCATAATTATGGCAAACGAGCCGTTTTTGAGATTGACGTGATTTATTTTTATGGTCAGTGGCCAGTGAATGGTAGATCTAGGGGCATAGTTTTGAGTGCATCACAAATCGATATTTTTACAACACTAAGAAGGCTTGACACACCATGAAACTTTGCTGGAAGTATTGCCTGGGTCTCTACACATGAACTCAAGCACTGACAATATTGTGTACACAGAGTTTACATAGGCATGTTGTTGGTTTAGATGTGGTGATACGTTTATTTAATTCTTCCTTTTCTATAGTTGTAAAGCACTGCAGTTTTTCTTCTGGTGTAATAAATAATGCTGAGGTATCAGTTGCTGTAGTATCTATTTTTTTTTTTTATTGTATTTCTGATGTTGTCTATTTTATCAGTAAAGAAATTCATAAAGCCATTACTATTAAACTTTCTTTTTCAAGAAAGTAGTCACGGTTAGTTTCCGGGGCCTCAAAACTGTGCGTTTTTACGTGAAAAAAATACATGCGTTTCAAAGCTTGATTAATTTACATCCCAAAAAACACTCCTGACAAAAATCATACCTCAGTTTTAATCAGCACTATATTCTTTCCGTTTCCATCAATGTTCGCACGTTCCGATCAGCTGTTGATAGCGCGACTCGCTGACAACATGTCTGACTACGAAACTTCTGATGATGAAACCAATTTTAGCACAATGTCAGACGGAACAGACGATATATATATTTTTATATTAGACCTCGTTTCAAGTGATTTCCACAGGAATCTAAACATCAGATTGTTTACTGTACAGTTTAGACATGGGATCTCCAGTCCTCGTGAGCTACTGTCTTGCTGGTTTTAGTTTTTCTCTGATGCAACACACCTGACTCAAATCAACGGGTTATTAGCAGGCTTGTACAGAATGTCTCATTTGAGAAAGGTGTCCTGTCATAGGAAAACATCGCGCTGCAGGAATGTAGCTCACGATGACCGGAGTTGGAGATACCTGGTTTAGACCTACCTGTATGTGACTTCAAGCACACTTATAAACACGATGATACCGACACACGTTCCACATAGTTACAGACAATAACAAATATAGCAAAGCATCATATTTTGTTGTGTTATATAGATTCAATTAAATTCATTAGTTATGACATTTGCCGATTTTCTCACCACATAGACAGTCGATTATTGTCAATGCTATCACTGTTAGAATATTCTCAGTGTAACGTTAGCCTAAAAACCGACGTTAGCGTCAAAATAAACCTGTCGTATGCGACATAAAGTTAGTAAATAGAGCTTACCCGTGGTACTGGTACAGCAGAACTCTTTAAAATCCGTTTTTTGATTTTTCCTCCTTGGTTGGGGATGTAATCGTCTTCGCTGAAGTGAGCACTGCACACACGAAAATCCTTGATACTGGATATTTTAGCTCCCGCAGAGTAGCCGATGGCAACCAGCCAAAGCTGTCTCATAACTATATCAGAAACAGGAAAACGATGGAATCTGAACGGCGATCCCTGCACATTCTTGTGGTCACAACCTGGGAATTTACAAGTTCGCACCATTGGTAATTTTCTACTTTTTACGTCATTGTCATTCGAGTGTGTAATGGAACAGCTGATCGGAACGTGCGAACTGACAGCAGCGCGGATTGATGGAAACGGGAAGAATATAGTGCCGATTAAAACTGAGGTATGATTTTTATCAGGAGTGTTTTTTGTAATGTAAATTAATCAAGCTTTAAAACGCATATATTTTTTTCACGTAAAAACGCACAGTTTTGAGGCCTCGGAAACTAACCGTGACTACTTTCTTGAAAAACTTCCAGCGGCCAGAACTCTGACCAGGGAGGTGAACGCAGTGTGGGTCAGTGTGTATACACTATAGTGCTGATAAGGATTGAATACAACTTCATGTCTTAAATGCTCGAACTAACCCTTTAACATTTTTTTTTTTATTATTATTTTAGATTTGTATAGGGCAGGCCTAAAGTTTAAAGCCTACACTAAATAACTACTGACATTTTTTGTATGTAGCGCTGAACCTGGTCTCTCTTTTGGCAACGTCTTCACTATCATCCTCCCACACACTAAACTCATCTGTTTTTCTTTTGACTCGCTCAGCTTCCTCAACTAATAATAAAATGTAACAATGTTTACCATTTTACACATACATTAGACCGCAGTAGCAAAAACGTACACTATTATTAGCTATTTAATTAGCTGGTGCCACTCACCTGGAGGCATGGGCTCTGGCTCCTTAACACTTGCTGGAGGTGTAAGCTGCATACTGTCCAATTTCCTGGCAAGTCTTCTGGCCTGGTCGTCTACTGGATGTTTTGTGCTGTCTTTTTGAGAGTTGAGTCAAATTCAGCTGTGCTTGTGTCACGGCTCTCCAATTTCCAGTCGTCATTAATGAAGTGACCATTAAAAGCCGTGTATGCTTGTTTGTTGAACTCTTCAGTCCACATGTCAGTGGTAATAGCAAGGCCACAATCCAGACCTTGATTTATGTTCTTTGAGAAGATTTATTTTTTTTCTTTTGCGGTTGATTTGGCTCTGTCGCAAACTGTTTGCCTGTTAGGTAGTACACTGTTGGCATCCACACATCCGTAACGTGAACCAATGTTATTAGACACTGGGCTGCGGTCTGGAATCCATCTCCAGATACTATGTCGAAGGGCCGCAGATCTCGACAGCACAATTCAACACAAGCGTCTGTGACCTCGGACTTGACATGTGCTGGTACTTTACTTTTGAGGAAATAGGGTTATACTTTGAGACGTGCCACTGTCGTACTTTTACTTAGACCCCCCACAAATATGTCTCGACATGCTAGAAGTGCCTGTTTTGTGGCTGTTGTGTTTGTATATTTTTTCATAATTATTGCACTTCACATAACCGATACTGCTGTTGTCTCCTGCTGCTGAGAACAGGTCCCAAACATTAGATTTAGCAGCCTGACCTTTTTTTCTTTTAATGATGAAAATTCTTGACCTCAATTTCTCCTGCACCTCATCTTCCATCTTCACTTTTATTTCTTTGTTTTTGTTGTGACTGGCAGCGGTAGCTGCTTGGCACTTTCGTGACTTGTCACGTGACGTAACCGTATCAAAGAACTTAATAAAATATGAAAATAGATATTCCCAAATATTTAATATAGGCTATAGGAAATTGCACACAACAAACATGGATTTTTTATTTAATTTTGTAAAGTGACAATTTCTTTACCCACCACAACCCGACCCGCGGGTTACCAGACGTGCATCATTTGTGAACTTATCTTCGGTAGCAGGAACAATAGTTCTGCCCAGACGATAGCACGGAGCTACATAGTTAACATCATTAATACGCAGCATGCACGATACGAGGAAATGATCAGTAACATCATCACTTTGAGGTAAGATATCTATATCTGTAAGATCAAGTCCGTGCGATATAATTAGGTCTAGTGTATTGTGACGAGTCGGCTACCTCCCCCCTAATTATCATCACCACCCCGTCCCTTATTCGCCGCCCTTCTCCAGGCTCCCGATGGGAGTGGGTGTGTATGGGAGAGGAGGGGCGCGAGAACATCCTGGGTTGGTGGCATGTGATGAGGAACACGTAAATTGAATGAAGCCTCATCACCGCCGAGCGCACCTCTCCTTTTGGAGACCGGTCTCTCCCCCGTGCTAGTGTCCTTGTGGGTCCAGGAAGGGTGCGTAGAGGGAACCAGCGCCGCCGTAGGATGAGCTGCCGGACCTCGTGGGTCCAGATGAGGACCTCACCCGTTACGGCTGACAGGCCAGGATGCAGAGCCGTTTCGTCCCCCAGAAGTGCCGCGTAGGCCGAGGAGGAAGATGCCGCTGAAGAAGCCGCCGCCCCTCGCGCCCCGTACCAGAGCGGGGAGCTCATGCGGCCGCCGGACTTCGCCCCTTGCCTGGATCCTTCCCTACTGAACATGGCTCATGCTTATAACAGTAGTTTGCTGGAGTAGACTCATTCAGAAAAATATAATCGTTTGGTTTTAGCCAAGTTTCAGTCAAGCAGAGTACATCAAAGCTATTATCCGTGATCATTTCATTTACAATAAGTGCTTTGGGTGCGAGTGATCGAATGTTTAGGAGCCCAAGCTTTAAAAATTGTTTTTGTTCATTTATTGTGCATTTTTCTGATTTAATCACAATAAGATTTTAGTTTTGACCTCACTTTTTGAGGAGCAGACACAGTCTTTATAGATTGGACAGCACCAATACTATCATTTAAATGTGCAGAACAAAAGCCATCATCACAACAACTATTTGAAGATATGCTTACAAGTCAAACGGAGCGTAGCGTCCTGGAGATATTGGCAGGTATCTGTGAAGAGACATAAAACACCAGAAAAATAAAACACCATTTTGTGAAACATCAATTAACAAATGAATATGGGCTGCGGGTTTTCCCTCTTCCACCAGAGGTCACTATCTCCCTTCCTTCCACACACAAAGGGTTAACCCTAACCCTAACCCTAACCACACAAAGGATATCACTTATTTATTAAATTATCAGACCATTTTGGCAAACATTGTGATGCCTTTTGTGCAAAGTCTGAAGCTAATAATCAGTGGACTTTCCTGCAGGACAGTCATCCCAAAGTATACATTCAAATCTACTTACGCCGGTTTCACTCTGCACGCGTAAGCAGGACGTAAGCAGCGCAGAAGCAGCGCGCATCCATTGGGCTTTCACACTGGCAGCGTTTGTCGCGCGCAGCTGAACCGCAGCTTGTGTACTGCAAATATTGACGAGTATCGTTCTTTCGGTCACAAATTTCAGGTGAAAACAAACACGGGAAGAAACGCTCGGAATTACGACCATGAGGAACTATAAGACTTCGCAAAGAAGCTGTGTGTGTGAGTGGCATATAAGCTGTCCGTGTGATGAGCTGCAGGTGTGTGTGTGTGTGTGTGTGTGTGTGTGTGTGTGTGTGTGTGTGAATGAACTGCAGGTGTGTGTGTGTGTGTGTGTGTGTGTGTGTGTGTGTGTGTGTGTGTGTGTGTGTGTGTGTGTGTGTGTGTGAATGAACTGCAGGTGTGTGTGTGTGTGTGTGTGTGTGTGTGTGTGTGTGTGTGTGTGAATGAACTGCAGGTGTGTGTGTGTGTGTGTGTGTGTGTGTGTGTGTGTGTGTGTGTGTGTGTGAATGAACTGCAGGTGTGTGTGTGTGTGTGTGTGTGTGTGTGTGTGTGTGTGTGTGTGTGTGTGTGTGTGTGTGTGTGTGTGTGAATGAACTGCATGTGTGTGTGTGTGTGTGTGTGTGTGTGTGTGTGTGTGTGTGTGTGTGTGTGTGTGTGTGTGTGTGTGAATGAACTGCAGGTGTGTGTGTGTGTGTGTGTGTGTGTGTGTGTGTGTGTGTGTGTGTGTGTGTGTGTGTGTGAATGAACTGCAGGTGTGTGTGTGTGTGTGTGTGTGTGTGTGTGTGTGTGTGTGTGTGTGTGTGTGTGTGAATGAGCTGCAGGTGTGAGCAGTGATCAGTGCAGTGAGAAACAGGGAGCAGGTGAATGCAGTGATTAGTGCAGTGGCTTGTGGGGAATGAAGTCCATGATGTGTAATGTAAGAGTTAATGACAGGACAACTCAATTTGTGACAGAGCCCCCCCCCCCAAGGAGCGGCTTCCAGACGCTCTAACCACCTAATGAAACCCGGAGGGTGGTGGAGCGGAAGCGGAACAGGGGCAGGGATGGAGGGCCAGGTCCATGTAGGGGTAATGGAGCTACCCAGATAGCAGACCAACACTGAATCAACATTGAATCAATGTTATTGCATCAATCATATTATCATTGAATCAATGACTACGTTTACATGGACACCAGTAATCTAATTAATGACCTTATTCTGAATAAGACATTAATATGATTAAGCTGTTTACATGAGTTGCTTTTAGAATATTCCTTTCATATTCCCGTTTTACATGTTATAGTGCATAGATCGATTAATGGCACACGTCCACATGCGACGCTATCAGTTCATCGTCGTTATAGACTTTTGGATGTTTCGGTTTTAATTTTACAAAAGCTTGAAGTGGCTCTGGTCATATGCAACACACTTTTTTTTATAGAATGTGTGAATTACAATTTGCCTTGGTCGCATTTGTGCCAGTGCATGCTGTGCTGCTCCAAAGCGCCAGTCAGTTTTTAGGGGGGGGGGGGGGGTAAACACATGCAAGCACAGTCACCGAAAGGTTATAAATACGGAAATATCTTTATCTGTGTTGATGAATTGCTCTTGAAGCCCTGGTTTATCCGTTTTAGAAGCACTGTAATACTCTGTAATACTCTGCGTCCTGTTGAGGTCTTTCTCGTCTTTTATTTCTTTGGAGCATTGTGACAGAGACGGCTGTCCTGTAATCACTGGACAAAAGAAAATGAAATAAATATAATGTGAATGGAATAAACAACCATTAACTATATCTCTAAATATATGTTGGCCTAAACTAACAGTATTGGTGATTACTAAAATGATTTTGATGTTTCTCTAATGCTAATGTCTTTAGTTTAAACAAAAAAGCACTTTGTTTTAATGCAGATGTTTTCTCTTTTATGACAGGGGATCTAATAAATGTGAATTACAAACAGTGCTTATGAAATGTATTAAGACTGTTTTAATTGATATAACTTCTGAATAAAAATATAATTTATTTCAGGTGATTGTTTTAGCTCAAAAAACATTTATTAATATATTTGTCATGTTTAAAACAGCGGAGTGCAACTTTTCAGGTTAGGAAAACACTCATGACAATATTAATTAATATTAATAAATGTTTTCTGAGCAGTAAATTAGAATATTAGAATTAAATAATCATTTAATTGGAGTAATGATGCTAGAACAATCACCTGAAATAAATGATATATATATTCAGAATGATAGCAATAAGTGTTGCTTTATGGTCTTTTAAGGGTTAAATTATATTTTATGCAGTAATATTCATGAACAGCTAATAATCTACTAAAAAAATCAGCTAAAGCTTAAAGAAAACACCGTTCTGACAGACCTTTAGATCCATTTTGACCGCTTGCAGCACCCATACCGTAAGTACCATAGACATATAGAAATATGGTAATGTTAATTAGACGCCTCATTGGTCAACGTCGCCGCCATATTGATCCGGACAACCATAGATATATATATACACGTGTCTATATATATATATATATATATATATATATATGTCTATGGGGGCAACTAGGGTTACCACTTTTAATACCCAAAAATAAGGGACGTGGGTCATGGGTCATCTCAAAAATGCTGCAGTAAAAAGGTTTCATATGAGTTGTGCATATAATATGGGACGTCCTGAATAAGAACTGATCATTGTTTTTTTTCTACTTTTTAGAAATGGGGTCTATATACCCTGTTAAAATGTAATAATGTCCCATATCTCAAAAATGCTGCAGTAAAAAGGTTTCATATGAGTTTTGCATATAATATGGCCGTCCTGAATAAGAACTGATCATTGTTTTTTTTTCTACTTATTTAGGGTGACCATACGTCCTCTTTTCCCCGGACATGTCCTCTTTTTGGACTTAAAAAAATGCGTCCGGCCGGGATTCCTAAATCGCCCAAAATGTCCGGGGTTCGGCTTTTGCTTTCTGCAGTCGCCATTCATTGTCTCCGTTTTTGTATTAAAGCCTTGCGCGGGACTGTTGTCTCCCGCAAACATTCTAATATTGAATATAATTTTTGCGCATCATGGAGTCGCTATCATTATGCGGAGTATTTAAATCGCTTTGGATGCAGTTCGTGTTGGATGTAGGGTTGCCAAATCCGCATTTTTTTCCACGGAATTGGGCTGATTTTAAACAGTTGCGGCGGGTTGATTTTTTGAAAGTTTGAAATATTGCATACATTCCATTTGGCTGAAATGCTTGTATTGAAACATTTTGCATTCTGTGATAAAACTGTGGTAGATATTAGTTTTGTGAAGGATGGCCACTGTGGTACACTCTTAAAAATAAAGATGCTTTAAAAGGTTCTTCATAGCGATGCCATTTTTAAAGAACCATCTCTTTCTTACCTTTTTATAATCTGAAGAACCTTCTTTCGCCAATAAAATTCACAAATAAATTTATGGAACCATTTTAACAAAAAAGGTTCTTCTATGGCATTGTGAAGCACCTTTATTTTTAAGAGTGTAGGAAGCTTTTTAGCTGTGTTTATGATCAATCTCTATAACAGTGACTGTAAAATATGTAGTTTTGGTATGGAAATGACATATTTTGATACCAAAACTAGGACCCCACCCCCCACCCCTCGTCCTACGTCCTCTTTTTTGAAAACTAAAATATGGTCACCCTAACTTATTAGACTCTAAAGTCTAATAATGTCCCATTTATCAGAAAAGAACCGTCGATATTAAAGCAGAAATAAAAATAAATAAGTAAAAATTCACGAGCATTTTGTAGTATTATCTCTCAGTCCTGGGCGTCTAAATGAAAAGCGCTCTGCAAGCGCGTTCTCTCTGTGTTGTTTCTGAAACTACCGTAATCACTGTAATATGCGCGCACATTTAAAATCAATCGCGGCTGGCTTGACCGTGTTTTTCTGAACTGCGGCTGGCTTTACCGCAGTGATTATTTGCATTAAACGCTGCATTAATAAAATTATCAAAAATACGGGACAAAAACCGTCCCGTATTGATTCAAAACGGGACGATTCCGTATTTTAAGGGACGGGTGGAAACCCTAGCAACGCTTCATAACTCTCATATCAGTACAAGCGAATAGAGACCTGACTTGTCAGCAACTTGAGCATCTACAAACCATCACACAGGAATGAACACAGATCTCTGGGTATTATCTTTCACAGGTAAGACTGAACACTTGTTTCTATTTGTTTTTGGCTCATTTTTAACATTTGTTGACAGCTTAATTTACCACCAGTGACAGACTATTAACTGCTAGTGTAGGAGCCAAATATGTGTACCTATAATGACATGTTGTTTTGATCATGGCCACAAAGTGGCGCTGTTAATTTAATTGTGAATAGAGTATATAGGTAGTCTTCCTACTGCGTTAGGTAGGTGTTTGACCCGGAAGGGCAAAAAGGTTTTTGACCGCTATAGCGCGAAGCTGATGTAATGGTGAAACTTCCTAAATGTAAGCTTTGGAAATGGAATTGGATATTGTGCACTAAGGTGCTTTGTGGAGCCAATAAACTATTAATGATGATGATACAACGGAATAGTCTTCTCGTTCATTGACGGTCGGAGAGATTCAAAGAGGAAGTAACAACGTAACATCAATCAAGTAAGAATGCGCGTCAACCTACTAGTCCGGGATCAAACAACTCAGTAGCTTAAAATATTAGATTTAGCTCCTACAATTCAAGTCAAAAACCTTCATCTGGAACTTTGTTTTGGAACTTCGGCACTTTTGGATACATCAAAGTTGACGGAGGACGCTGTGTTAACGGAAGTCGCTGGATTTCGTCTGTGTCAAGGAGTGCTTCTAAGGTTTGCCATCGGTGTATAGGACGTTGCGATGTTGGATCCATAACTTCTAAAGCCGGCTGAAGAACAACGTAACATCGGATCATCATATGGCGCCCAACGCACTGAGGTATGTGTAGCGCTACACTGTTTAATGGCCATTTCATTGTGTGCACACATTACTAAAAGGAATTTAATGGTCTGATCGCCGACGCGGACGGATAATAGACTTTGGTATTGACTTTCGGTATTGACCTTTGGTATTGACTGTTGCAACGAATTATTTAAAAAAAAAAGACTAGGCCCTCATGGAGACTCGCGACATAACATCTGATAAAACTGCGGGGTCTGTTGTGTCAGCTATTAGTAAATCAAAGAGTGTGGTTAGCAATGTGGAAGTACAAACTGAAAAACGTGTGGTTAAACTTTCATTTAAAGCATTAGCTGATAAATTGGATAAGTTGCAAGCTGGCAGAAAAGCCAAACTGAATAAGGCAAACAATATAAGAAAATCCTTGCAAGGTTTTATTCAAAAGGGTGACAAATCACAGGTACAAAGTGCACTTGACAAGCTCATTGAAGTATGTGATAATGCAAAATGCATGCATGAGTCTTTATTGGGTTTATTGCCACCTGATGAAAAGGAAGAACATGAAACTTGGTTTAAGGCAAAAATGATGTTTAATGATGAGTGCATTGCTGATGCAACCAATGGGTTAGGTGTAATGAAAGTAGTGTGCTTGTAAGCCAATGTGATGTTATTGATGATGGTATTAATCCAAATGACAGCGTGTCTAATGTTGAAAGTAAACGTTCAAATAAGGGTAGCATGAGCAGTAGCAGAATCAGCACTACATCCTCTGCAAGGGTAAAAGCAGAGGCAGATAGAGCTGCACTTGCTGCTCGTGTTGCAGCTTTAAAAGATAGGCATGCTCTTGAGGAGCAGGAGCAGCAGTTAAGGAGGAAAAGGGAGCAGCTTGATTTGGAGGCTGAATTGGCTGCATATACTGCTAAGTTGGCAGTGTTGGAGGCTTTTGAAAGAAAAGGTTCTTCTCATGGATCTGTGAGTGTCATGAATTCCCACTTTGAAAAGGAGGGAAAGAGGAATTCTGGAAATGTGTTAAACCCTATGGCAAAGGACTTTAAACCTGGAGTAGAAACAACGGTTCGACAAAGTGTCTGTTCATTACCACCTGATCAAACAGTTGATGTGCGGCCTAAAACAAGTGAGAGTCAGATTAACATTGCCACCAGTCAACAGTATGTGTTTGATAAACAACCGCCAGCAACAGATCTACAGGTAATATCACAGCATACAACTTCTCAATTTAAGGACAAGCAATCTATGTGTTATTCAACTGGTCAAAATCCACCTGATGGGATACTTACCATTATGCAGAGGCAAAATGAGATCACAACTGCATTGCTTCAACAGCAACGTTCAATGTCATTGCCACCAAGAGATATTCCCATATTTGATGGAGACTCACTTCAATTCAGAGCCTTTATAAAAGCTTTTGAACAAGGTGTGGAAGGAAAGGCCAGTAAGGTGGATTGTTTGTACTATTTGGAGCAATTTACTCGTGGACAGCCACGAGACCTGGTGCGTAGTTGTCAACATATGGCTCCTGAGCGTGGTTACACTGTAGCAAAGAATCTTTTACAGGAACACTTTGGCAATGAGTATAAAATTGCTACTGCTTATATTGAAAAGGCTCTTGCTTGGAAACCCGTGAAGTCTGAGGATGTAAAATCACTGCAAGCTTATGCTTTGTTCTTGCGTGGCTGTTGCAATGTAATGGAGGAGCTCCAGTACATGCAAGAAATGGATATGCCTGCAAACATACGAAGTGTTATTTCTAAATTGCCATTCAAGTTAAGGGATCAGTGGAGAATAACAGCTTATGACATAATGGAAACATGCAACCGCCGAGCTTGTTTTATGGACTTGGTTAAATTCATAGAACGTTATGTCAGAATTCTTTCAGACCCCTTGTTTGGTGATATTCAGGAGTCATCGCTTGGTGTCACTGGAACCAAGACATTGACCAGATTCAAGTCACAGCCCAAGGAAAGAATGAATGGAAACTCTTTTGCTACTACAGTGGCAAACATTGACTCACTTTCAGGAGCCATGAGTTCAACATCGGATTCAGGAAAGGCTGACAAGGTTGATTGTATATGTTGTTCGAATACTCACTCATTGGAGGAGTGTGATCAGTTCAATTCAAAGAAGCATAAGGAAAAGATCTACTTTCTTAGAGAAAAGGGAGTTTGCTTTGCATGCTTGTGTATTGGGCACATGAACAAGGATTGCAAAAGGCGTTTGAATTGCAAAGTTTGTCATCAATCTCACCCTACTGTGATTCACATCAAAAGACAATCAGCAGTTGTGAAACATGCGACATCGGATCATAGTTTCTTCCAAAACATGTGGGCATACAGGGGTCGGTAAGGACCGATGTGCATTGTCCATTCTCAGAATCAGAATCAGAATCAGAATCAGAATGAGCTTTATTGCCAGGTATGTTTGCACATACTAGGAATTTGTTTTTGTGACAGAGCTCCACAGTGCTACAGAATGACAGTGACAAGACGATACATATTATAAAAAGAACAATATAGAGGTTTACAAGACAGACAATGTGCAAAAATAGCAAAGACATTTGAATGGAAGTAAGTATGTGCTTTAAATAAATAACGGAAAAATGAATAAAGAATGTATAGTGTTGTATGTTCCACGATCAAGTGTTCATGAGATGGATTGCCTGAGGAAAGAAACTGTTTCGGTGTCTGGTCGTTCTAGTGCTCAGTGCTCTGTAGCGCCGACCGGATGGTAAAAGTTCAAAAAGTGAGTGTGCTGGATGTGAGGGGTCCAGAGTAATTTTGGCAGCCCTTTTTCGTACTCTGGATAAGTACAGATCTTGAAGGGTAGGGAGGGTTGTACCAATGATTCGCTCAGCAGTCCGGACTATCCGACGTAGTCTTCTGAGATCAGAATTTGTAGCTGAGCTGAACCAGATGGTAACTGAAGTGCAGAGGACGGATTCAATGATGGCAGAGTAAAACTGTTTCAGCAGTTCCTGTGGCAGGTTGAGTTTCCTCAGCTGGCGGAGGAAGTACAGCCTCTGCTGGGCCTTTTTCACAATGGAGTCTATGTGAATGTCCCACTTCAGGTCCTGAGAGATGGTATTTCCAAGGAACCTGAATGACTCCACTGTGTTTACAGTGCTGTTCATGATGGTGAGTGGGGGGAGAGCAGGGGGGGTTTTCCTGAAGTCTATGATCATCTCCACAGTTTTGAGCGTGTTGAGCTCCAGGTTGTTATGACTGCACCAGACAGCCAGCTCTTTTACCTCCTGTCTGTAAGCAGACTCGTCACCGTCCTGAATGAGGCCGATAAGTGTGGTGTCGTCTGCAAACTTCAGGAGCTTGACAGAGGGGTCTTTGGAGGTACAGTCATTTGTATACAGGGAGAAGAGCAGTGGGGAGAGGACACAACCCTGAGGGGCGCCAGTGCTGATAGTCCGGGTGCTGGATGAGAATTTTCCCAGCCTCACTAGCTGCTGTCTGTCTGTTAGGAAGCTGTTGATCCACTGACAGACTGATGTGGGCACAGAGAGCTGAGTTAGTTTGGGCAGGAGGAGGTTTGGGATGATAGTGTTGAAGGCTGAACTGAAGTCCACAAACAGGATCCTCGCGTAAGTCCCTGATTTGTCCAGATGCTGCAGTATGAAATGTAGACTCATGTTCACTGCATCATCTACAGACCTGTTTGCACGATAAGCAAACTGCAGGGGGTCCAGTGAGGGTCTGGTGATGTCCTTCAGATAAGCCAGAACCAGTTTCTCAAACGACTTCATGACGACAGATGTTAGCGCCACAGGTCTGTAGTCGTTAAGTCCTGTTATTTTGGGTTTCTTTGGAATGGGGATGATTTCCGAGCGTTTCAGAGAGGCGGGGACTTCACACAACTCCAAAGACCTATTGAAGATCTGTGAGAAAATGGGTGCCAGCTGATCTGCACAGGTTTTCAGACAGGCTGGTGTGACACCGTCAGGGCCTGGTGCCTTTCTTCTTTTGTTCTTTTTGAAGACCTTGCGTACCTCATCTTCACTGATTTGAATGGGAGTTGCAGGAGTGGGGGAGAGGGGTGATGTTGGAGGTGTAAATGGTGTCTTTTCAAACCGACAATAGAACTCGTTCAGATCGTCTGCCAGTTGCTGATTCTGCAAAGTGCTGGGGGATGATGTCTTGTAATTGGTGATGTGTTTTAGACCTTTCCACACTGATGAAGAGTCACTGGAATGAAATTGGTTCCTTATCTTTTCGGAATAATTTCTCTTTGCCACTTTGATCTCCTTTTCCAGTGTGTATTTGGCCTGTTTATACAAGACTTTGTCCCCTTTCCTGTAAGCATCATCTTTGACATGACGAAGCTGTCTGAGTTTTGCAGTGAACCATGGTTTGTCGTTGTTGTAAGTTAAGCGAGTCCTGGTAGGAATGCATAAATCCTCACAGAAACTGATATATGAAGTAACAGTCTCTGTAAGCTCGTCCAGATCAGTAGCAGCAGCTTCAAAAACACTCCAATCAGTACATTCGAAACAGGCTTGTAAAGCCCGCTCTGTTTCGTTGGTCCATCTCTTTACAGACTTTGCTACAGGTTTAGCAGATTTAAGTTGTTGCCTGTAGGTTGGTATAAGATGAACCAGGCAGTGATCAGAAAGTCCCAAAGCTGCCCGTGAGACAGAGTGATATGCATTCCTTATTGTGGTGTAACAGTGGTCCAATATATTTCTATCTCTGGTTGGACATGTGATGTGCTGTCTGTATTTTGGAAGTTCACGGGAGAGATTTGCTCTATTAAAATCCCCAAGAATGATTAAAACAGAGTCCGGGTGTTGTTGTTCTGTCTCTGTGATGTGATCAGCGAGTTTCTGTAACGCCAGGCTCACGTGCGCTTGCGGTGGAATGTACACACTCACGAGAATGAACGAGCAAAACTCTCGCGGCGAATAGAACGGCTTACAGTTTATGAAAAGCACTTCAACATCAGAACAGCATATTTTCTTTAACACTGTTACATCTGTACACCACCTCTCATTGATGTAAAAGCACGTCCCGCCGCCGCGCGATTTCCCCGTCGATTCTGCGTCGCGGTCTCCTCTGAACAGCTGATATCCCGGGAGATGAATCGCGCTGTCCGGTATAGCCGCGTTCAGCCAGGTTTCCGTGAAACACAGAGCAGCAGAGTGTGAGAAGTCCTTATTTGTCCGGGAGAGCAGAAGGAGTTCGTCCGTTTTGTTTGGTAGAGACCGGAGATTCGCCAAATGTATGCCTGGCAGTGTCATCCTGAATCCACGCTGACGAAGCTTCACGAGCGCGCCGGCGCGCTTCCCCCGCGTCCTGCGCGTCCTGCGCGTCCTGAAGCCTTTGGTAAGTGCCGCCGCTCCGCCAACTATGATGTTGAGCAAAACGTCCGAATAATCAAAAACCGGTAGGAGATTTTGTGGTATGTTCTGCCTAATGTTTAGCAGTTCATCCCTTGTAAAACTGATCGTGTTTGCAAAACAAAAAACAGGAAAAACGAACAAAAACACTAAAACAACTGGAGAGCTAAGCACAGAGGCTGCCATTCGCGGCGCCATCTTGTTCTTCAAGATAGAACAAGTGCAAGTTAAATCCATCAAGGGAAACAAGGTCATAAAAACATATGCATTCTTGGATCCAGGTAGTTCAGCTACATTCTGCTCAGAACAGCTTATGCAGAAGCTGAATATCTCAGGTAAACCAGTCACATTTCTTCTCAGTACAATGGGGCAACAAGCCATTGTTCCAGCTTATTCCTTGACTGGTTTGGAGGTGTCCAGTCTGGATGGCAGTAACTTTTATCAGCTTCCTGAGGTGCTCACGCAGCAGAAAATGCCAGTAAGTACTGACAATGTGATAACGTCTGAAGAGTTGGTTAAGTTTCCATACCTATCAAAGGTGCAAATCCCAAGCATAAAGGCAAATGTTGACTTGCTGATTGGTACTAATGCTCCCAAGATATTGGAACCTTGGGAGATTATCAACAGCTGTGGGACTGGCCCATATGCTGTTAGAACAGTATTGGGCTGGGTTGTTAATGGTCCACTGAATGGAAACAGTGGTGTATTAAGAATGGAGCTTCCTACGGTTACAGTGAACCAGATTGCTGTGTGCAGATTGGAGGAAATGTTAATCAAGCAGTACAATCATGACTTCAATGAAAGCACTGTGAAGAAGGAAATGTCAAGGGAGGACATCAGGTTCATGGAAATCATGGATCAGTCAGCGGTACTTCAAGATGGGAAATATTGTTTGAAGTTACCCTTTAAGACCAAAGAAGTCTACCTGCCTAACAACTTTGCTGTAGCAAAGCAACGGGTCCTTGGTTTGAAGAAAAGGTTTTCGAACAACCATGATTTTCACAAGGAATATGCAGGATACATGAAAGATGTCATCAGTAAGGGCTATGCAGAAGAAGTACCTCAAGAACAGCTACTCTGTGAAATTGGGAAGGTATGGTATATTCCTCATCATGGTGTACATCATCCAAGAAAAAGATCCATTCGTGTAGTGTTCGATTGTGGAGCCACATTTCAAGGAACATCGTTGAATAATAAACTTCTGCAGGGACCTAACCTTACCAGCTCTTTGCTTGGAGTTCTCACTCGCTTCAGACAGGAACCTGTAGCTTTTATGGGTGACATTCAGGCTATGTTCCATCAAGTGAAGGTGGCTGAAGAAGATAGAAATTTTCTTCGCTTTCTTTGGTGGCCTGATCGAAACATCTCTGAGAGACTTGTGGAATATAGAATGACTGTACATTTGTTTGGTGCAGTTTCCTCTCCGAGCTGTGCAAGTTATGCCCTGAGGAAAACTGCAGATGACAATCAGTTTCAGTTTCCACCTCATGTGATTCAATCTGTCAAGCAGAATTTCTATGTGGATGATTGTTTAAAGAGCTCGGCTACTGAAAGAAAAGCTATAAAGACGATGAAGGATCTCATTGCTCTGTGTCAGAAAGGAGGATTCATTTTGGAAAAATGGGTCAGTAATAGTCGTACACTGTTGCAATCTATGTCAGTGGAACAAAGAGCCAAAGACCTGAAGCAGTTGGATTTGGACCGAGATAAACTTCCACTTGAAAGAGCACTGGGTCTACAATGGTGTGTGGAAACGGACTCTTTTAAATTTAAATTGGAGGTAAAACAGCAGTCTCTTATAAGACGTGGCATGCTTTCGGTCATCAGCTCCGTGTACGATCCTCTAGGGTTCCTGGCTCCAGTCATGTTGTCTGCCAAGATGTTGCAGCAAGAATTGTGCAGGAGAGGTTGTGGATGGGACGATGCCATACCACAGGACCTTTTAAGTAAGTGGAAAAGATGGTTGGAGGATCTGAGGTCACTAACTGCATTTACTGTGGACAGGTGCATAAAGTCAGGGGATTTTGGAGATTTTAGGCATGCTCAACTACATCATTTTGCTGATGCCAGTAACAATGGGTACGGCACAGTAACTTACATCAGAATGTTAAGTCACAAGAATCGCATTCACATTGCCTTTCTACTTGGTAAAGCCAGAGTAACATCATTGAAGGCTGTAACCATTCCCCGTTTGGAGTTGACAGCAGCTGTGCTTGCTACTAAGGTGGACACAATGCTAAAGGAAGAGTTGACCATTCAGTTAGAAGATTCTGTCTTCTGGACTGACAGTACTGCTGTACTGAAGTACATTAACAACGAAGACAAGCGTTTCCACACGTTCGTAGCTAACAGAATTGCAACCATTAGAGAAACAGTTGAACCCTCGCAATGGAGATATGTCAGTTCTAAGGATAATCCAGCTGATTTCGCTTCAAGAGGAATGAAGGTTGGAGACTTTCTGAAGAACAGCAGGTGGCTTGAAGGTCCAGCCTTCTTGAAGTTGCGTGAGGAGTATTGGCCTATAGACACACCATATCTCTCAATAGACTCTGATGATGCAGAGATCAAGCAAAAAACCACGGTAAATGTCATTAGTGTGAATGAAGTGTCCAGCCCTGTTGACCAACTAATTGCTTACTTTTCTGAATGGAAGAGGCTCAAAATAGCAGTGGCCTGGTTTCTCAAGTTGAAGATGATTTTGTTGAAAAGAATTCGCTTGGGAAAGATGCAGAAAGCTACTAGCAATCAAGACAGCGGTGTACAGCCTGAGGGATCAAGATTCACAGTGATGCCTAAGAGTTTTGCTTTGACATTGGATGATCTTTTAGGAGCAGAAGAAGCCATCGTTCGTTATTCACAGCAAAGAAAATTCAGTGAAGAAATTTCTGCTTTATCATCGGGGAATGTGACGGTAATTCGGCAAAGTCCTATTTATCGGTTGGATCCATTTTTGGATGATGGACTCTTACGAGTTGGAGGAAGATTGAGTAAAGCAGCCATGCCTGAAGAGGTAAAGCATCCACTCATACTCGGCAAAGATCAGCATATTTCCATGCTTATTCTGAAGCATGTACATGAAAGTCTGGGTCATGGTGGACGAAGCCATACGTTATCCACTGTTAGAAGGAAATTTTGGATTACTAGCTCTCACTCTGCTGTTAGGAAGATCATTTCTAGATGTGGCTTTTGTAGACGCCATAATAGAAGAGCAGCTGAACAAAAGATGGCAGATCTTCCAACAGAGAGGATCCTTCCTGATCTACCACCATTTACCAACACTGGAGTAGACTACTGTGGGCCAGTGGAAGTAAAGAATAGAAGGGTAACCTGTAAAAGATATGGAGTAGTATTCACCTGTATGGCAAGCAGGGCAATCCATCTTGAGGTAGCAAGTTCACTAGAAACGGATGCATGTATCAATGCATTACGTCGCTTCATTAGCAGGAGAGGACAAGTGAAACATCTAAGATCCGATAATGGTACTAACTTTATTGGAGCACAAAGAGAATTAAAGGAGGCTCTGGATTCACTGAATCATGAAAAGATTCAAGGAGTGTTGTCACAGGTTGGAATTCGTTGGAGTTTTAATCCTCCAGCAGGTTCACATCATGGTGGTGTTTGGGAGAGAATGATACGCTCTGTGAAAAGAGTTCTCAGTTCTGTTTTACGTCAACAAAGGTTGGATGATGATGGCCTTCACACAGTCTTCTGTGAAGTGGAATCCATTTTGAATGATCGACCAATTACTAAGCTGTCGGATGATCCTAATGATCTGGAGCCCCTCACACCAAATCATCTTCTTCTTTTGAAAGGGAAACCAGCCATACCACCTGGATTGTTTGAGCCTCATGACCAGTATGTGAGAAAACGATGGAGACAGGCGCAGTATCTGTCAGATCTTTTCTGGAAGAGGTGGCTACGGGAATATCTGCCTTTACTTCAAGAGAGGCAAAAGTGGAATCAGAAGAAAAGGAGTTTGATTGCTGGAGACATTGTAGTAATTATGGACTCTTCAGCTCCTCGTGGCTCCTGGGCTCTGGGCAAGGTCTTAGAGGTTTTTCCAGATAAGCATGGTCTAGTGCGTTCTGTGAGGTTGCAGACCAAAACTAGTATCATTGAAAGACCGATAACAAAACTTTGTCTATTACATGAAGTGTAAAAAACACAATTGGGTTTATGATATTGTTTGGCTCCTCTGTTTTCATTGTGTTTGAATTGTTATGTTTGTCCATCATTAACAATTAGGGGTCGGTGTGTAGGAGCCAAATATGTGTACCCATAATGACATGTTGTTTTTATCATGGCCACAAAGTGGCGCTGTTAATTTAATTGTGAATAGAGTATATAGGTAGTCTTCCTACTGCGTTAGGTAGGTGTTTGACCCGGAAGGGCAAAAAGGTTTTTGACCGCTATAGCGCGAAGCTGATGTAATGGTGAAACTTCCTAAATGTAAGCTTTGGAAATGGAATTGGATATTGTGCACTAAGGTGCTTTGTGGAGCCAATAAACTATTAATGATGATGATACAACGGAATAGTCTTCTCGTTCATTGACGGTCGGAGAGATTCAAAGAGGAAGTAACAACGTAACATCAATCAAGTAAGAATGCGCGTCAACCTACTAGTCCGGGATCAAACAACTCAGTAGCTTAAAATATTAGATTTAGCTCCTACAGCTAGCAATATCGCTAACATTAGTTAGCTGTGGAAGCTGAGGCATTATATGAAATCATTGAAAAATCATCATATATTGTAGTTTATATCATAAACAAAATTGTTTTATGAGCACAATATACTTAATGAGTAAAGTGAGCACTTTGTTATTATGCTCATTTACAAAAAGGCTATCATTACTAGAGCATAAGGATTTGATAGTTTATCGTAAAACTGTGGACTGATTATTATTTTCCCCTTTTTATCCAATGGCAAACATGAGAACACAAGCCTGAAGGAAAGCTGAAGAAAGCCTGTCAGTGGACTGTTCTCTGCATTTCCAACAGACTAAACCTCCTCAGACTAATATTGTATTTGTTCAAGTTAATGTTTCTGTCATTTTCTGTCCAATATTTAAATATGACCAGTTTCTTCAGTCAACCACAATACTATAGACCGCATTATACATTATTGACACAGGCTGTTTAATGCTGATCTTATTAAGTGTGTAGCCTACTCTTGTAGTGAAGAACAACTACATACTAATGACTGTATATGGGTTGGTTACACTTTTTCATTGTATGTCATTTTGACGGTCGTAAATTACCCGTCATAATCTATTATTACCCCTCATTTGAATTTTCATATTATAATAGTACATTTACTTGCTTTTATTTTTGTTCAGATTTTCATTTTTAATAATGAACCTACAATAGCATACTGTATAGGTTTTTGTGTGTGTGTGTGTGTGTGTATATATATATATATATATATATATATATATATAGGCAAAATAACATCCACATCTCCATTCTGTTCAATAGTTTTCACCCCCGGCTCTTAATGCATGTTTTCTCCTGTATTTTCAGTGTCTTTTATTTTTTTACACAACTATTGTTAAACTACTTTTCACTATAGTATAATTTACTTTATAATTTACTATTCATTTATTTTCATATTGTATGTTCTGTATATATTTCATATTCTACTTGGTATTACTCATGTATTGTCATTCATTTCATGTATTTATTATGGTATTATAGATATGTTTGCTATTATAAATCTATTAAATTACTGTTATTGTTCTGTTGTGCTTGCTATGTTGTTATATTATTCCCTTTACTACAGCATGAACTACACACACCTTGTAATATTACAAATATCACTATATTTTTACTGTGCACTGTATCAATGTACAATATTTCACCGCTGTAACTAAGCTTTACTGGTGCATTGGGTAGTTAATAATGAGTTAGTAATGAAGCGACACATTAACAAATCATCAAATTACAGACCAAATTCAAGTGTTATTTGTCACACACACAGTATCATATAAAGGGAAATGCTTATACGACTGCTAATAACCCATACATTTTATGAGGAGTTAGTATAGAATGAGAAATAAGATCATTAAACAAATTAGAATATAATAAGATTAACTTTAGTTGTAAACAGAAATTTGCTTTATGTACAAATATACAATAAAAAATAACCGTAAAATATTAGAAAAAGGAATAGACTATAATAAATATAAAAAATGAAATGTGCAATTATGGGCAAGACAATGTGCAGATGAATTAATATTAAACATTAAACATGCAGTAAGAGTGTCCTCCTTGTTCATTTACAGCACCAGTACAACTAACAATTGACATAATTTCACAAAAATGGACTCAAAAGAAAGTCCAAACATAATGTTACCTCTAAAGACACACAGAAGGTCAAATATTTTATGTCCAGAAGCTCAAAACCATGCTGTTATTTAATGTGCCTAACTTTCCACACAGAAGAAATGCAGATGCAAACATAACTTTGATTTGGTTTACAAAAGCAGACGACATTAATTAAATTAAAATGTCATTACCGAAACAAACCTTACGCACCGAGCGAGTGCCTAGAGTGCGCCACTAATGAGTGTCCCTCCAGAAACAACCTTACATACTGTAGTTCCGTTCATTTGAAACGGTTTAATTATTGATCATTGAAAGTATTAGCTATTGGTCTATTGTCTACATTTGGTTTAATATATCTGTCTAATTAATGGCACTAATACTTTCAACGAGCAATAATTTAATAATGTCAAATAAAGGGGACTACAGAATGTAAGGTTTGTTTCAAGTGGGACACTAATTAGTGGCGTACTCTAGGCACTCGATCAGCGCGTAAGGTTTGTTGTTTCGCTAATGTCCATTTTTTTATCTGCTTTTGTAAACCGGATTAAAGGCATGTTTGCATCTGCGTTTTTTATTATTATTTATTTATACACGTTAATTAAACGTTTTTAAGTTTCTGGAAGCTAAATATTTGACCTTCTGTGTGTCTTTAGAAGTAACATTATGTTTGGACTTTCTTTTGAGTCCATATTTGTGAAATTATGTCAATGAAAAATAAAGTGACTAAAAAACACAGTTTGTTGTACTGCTGGTATAAATGAACAGCGACACTCTTACAGCATGTTTAATGTTATGTAATTTGATGATTTGTTCATGTGTTTTTTAGTCACTTTATTTTTCATAATTTCACATATATGGACTCAAAAGAAAGTCCAAACATAATGTTCTTAGTGGGTTTTGTGTTTTTATTTTTACTAATTCTGTGTATAAATCAATAGGGTGAGTTTAAAGGGAAAGAGGAGAACATAAAACAGACAAGATCAGTCATTAGTGTATTTAGTATTTTCTACACTTGATGAAGAGGATCAACCTTTGACACCCAATAATGTTTAAGACAAAGCTGAAGATGACAAATGCTCAAATTATGATAGTATTAAATAAATTAAATTCAAAGTCAGAGTATTTCTCATTCTTTCCTAAAGATGTAGTTTAGCCATAAATGTTAATTAATGCATTAACTATCAAACATGTACTAACATTTAGTTAAGGCTGCCGTTATTCATCCATGAATCCGTATGACTCCAGTTGTAGTTAAGGATAGCCCTTTGTTAGTTCATAATTAGTTAATTCCTGGAATAATCATTAGTAGCTGATGAATTAAGTGTTCATTTAGGCATTAGTACATGATTATTCATCTACCCTTATTGTAAAGTGTTAGCCACATTTCTTTTAAAGGGGTCCTATTATGCTCCTTTACAAAGTCTTTCATTTGTTTTTGAGTCACTTGAACATGCTCTCATGCTTAGTTGTTGGAAAAACGCATTATTTTCCACATAATTTACATTATTACAATAGCTTTCTCCTCAGGCTGGCACAAACGAGAGTGGACTTTGACATTTGTAACTTTGTGGATGTTTTTTATGCTCAAACATACACACCACACACTGGCTAAAGTTCAGAAAGTGAAAAAGCAGAATAGCACCCCTTTAAGATCATTCACAAACTCTATCCTATCAAACATTTTCTCAGCAAATTTAAGAAGGATATTGATGTCAACTGCTCTTTATATTTGGAAACTGTATTCCACATCTTTTGGCACTGTAGTCGTGTTAAAAAGTTATGGTTATGATACATTTGTGTTTATCAAAAATAAAAGATAGTCTCTAATTTTAATTTGCATTTTGAAAATGTTGTTTTTGGATATTTTGATCATGATAATATGAATAATGAAGCATTCGTTATTAATCTATTCATATTACTAATTAAGTTTCACACATTCATAAATGCAAATCGGTAACACTTTATAATAATGGGCCGTTGTTAACAAGTCACTATGCAGGAAGTAATAGGTAGTTCTACATTAACACTTAATACTATTAACTCATATAGAAGCAAGATTAACTGAGCAGTAGGTCAGTGATCATTTTGGACAAAGGTAGTCCCTTATTAGGTATTTGATCATTACTAAAGAAAAGAATTGTGAACTGTGACCAATTCATAAAGAATAACTCATTAATAATCACAACAGTCACATTTATAAAATCAACAATTAGGTTCTTTGTGCAAAACTAATTTATGAAAACCATCATCACCGGCTGAAATTGTGACTCTGACCAAAATATGAATGGATGTGTTCTCTGTTCATTTCAAACTAACAATAATATCATTTATTTAATTAGGATGTAATGCCAGCAATGATTGGATTATTTCACTATTATGAGCTGCATTCATTCCTGATTCTGATGTGTTTTATCTCCATCAGATTCCCATCGGCTCACTCTGGATCCGAACACAGTGTATAAACTCCTCCGTCTGTCTGAGAACAACAGAGTGATTACTGACACTGACACAGATCAACATTATCCTGATCATCCAGACAGATTTGATGATGAGTGGCGTCAGGTGTTGTGTAGAGAGAGTGTGTGTGGACGCTGTTACTGGGAGATTGAGTGCAGTGGAGATGTGTTTATATCAGTGTCATATAAGAGCATCAGCAGGAAGGGAGGAGGTTATGAGTGTGGGTTTGGATATAATGATCAGTCCTGGAGTTTGTTCTGCACTTCCTCCAGTTACTCATTCAGACACAATAACATATGGACTGTTCTCCCTGTGAAGCCCATCATCATCAGGAGAACAGGAGTGAATGGTGTCTATAGAGTAGGAGTGTATGTGGATCACGGAGCAGGAAGTCTGTCCTTCTACAGCGTCTCTGACACAATGAGCCTCATCCACACAGAACACACCACATTCACTCAGACGCTCTATCCTGGGTTTGGGTTTATTACTATTGGATCATCAGTTTCACTGTGTTGATGAATGAGAACAGACTGATGAGAGAATCTACCCATAATGCTTTGAGCTGATGATCAACGAGTGACAGATAGAGTCATGACATTAATATGATCATCAGTCAGAATAAATCTAATAATCCTCATCTAGACAGTAGATCAGTGTGTGATGATGATCTGTGTTTCTCAATAATATCAGTCTCTCATCAATCATCTGCATTATGATCAACATCAGCCTGATATCCGATCTCTCATTTCCTCTATTGTTTGGAATAAAACACAATCGCTGAACTTATACGGACAGGAAGTGAACGTCAATAGAAGGATCCATTGCAGCGGTCCACTAGCTTCATGCTATCGCTACGCAGAATATCATATTAAACTAAACATGCATTAGAGCTAAAATACCAAACCTGGATCACAACAACATTTACAGCTTTATTAAGAATATTTGTATATGACTTCTGTTAACGACTAAACCATAACTCGTTTGTTACTGAAAGGATTTGTCTATGTTTAGTTTGTACTCTAATCCTGTTTGTTATTATTGCCCAAATAAATAAATGGATGACAACACAGAATAACACACATGATCAAAAACAGACTGTCTTTTATTTATTTGTTCACAAGATCTGCTCTCTAGGATCATAAACGCTGAACTAATACCAGCATATACAATTAAATTTGTTTAACAATATTTTACATTATTATCAGATCTTGATCTCTAAAATATTAACTTTATAAAATATGCTTTTCTTCAGAGTATTAAAATGTTTTATTGACAGTATATTCTCTGAACAAAGATCAGATATTTTATTGACTAAAACATGTCAAACATGATTTAAACTAATATGAGCTTAGAAACAATTATTTAGCCAATATTACTTTATCTGAAATATCTGTCAACACGGGGCTCCTTTTTATTATTCAATGACTATTTAAACAAATAACGGCAGAAATGTGTTACAAATACAATCATCTAATTCTGCTCTACAATGAAAAGAGAGCAAAATAATACAAATAATGAATAATGACAAAGTGTTTAAGTATTATTTAAAGGATAACAAATGCATTTACATGAATCATTAAACAGATGTTTTTATTTGTTATAACTCACAAACGAGGACAAGAATCAATCGAAACAACAACAGAGCAATGAAATGAAAGAGACAAGACTTATTCACATGATATCAATAAAACACACAAATATAAGTGTTGCAATGCTCAATAAAATAAATTATCAAAAATAAACAGTATTTATACAATTCACAAAACATACTTTTTAATTATATATTATTTTATATTATTTTAAACATATTTTATTTTTCTTAAGTTGTCAATTAAAAACATCCTTAAATTATCATTGTCAAAATAACAAAATATTAATTGTATCATATAATAATATTAATAATTTCCAAAATTTTAAAATTATGATTGAATAATATTATTAATAATTTCCAAAATAGTAATTTTATAATTTGAAAAAAAAAAAAAAAAATTAAAAAAATATTAATGTTATGATTTAATAATATTAATTATTAATAATAATTAATGAATAATAATAATTTACAAAATATTAATTTGATCATTTATTATAATTGAACATATCCATAAAAAATATGATTACAATGTTTCTGCACTGTAAAAAATAGTCTAATTTAATAATGTCACTAATAATTTCCAAAATATGAATTGTATGATTTAATAATATAAATAATAATTTCCAAAATAGTCATTTTATGATTTGAAAATATTAATTATAATTTCCAAAATATTAATTTGATGATTTATTATATGTGAACATATTCGAAAAAATTATGATTACAATGTTTCTGCACTGTAAAAAATAAAGTCTAATTTAATAATGTTAATATATTTATAATATATGTAATTTAATTTAGTATATAATTTAATATTGCTAATAATTTCTAAAATATTAATTAAATTTTTCTTATTATATCAGTTGAACATAATCATAAAATGATGATTATAATGTTTTTGAACTGTAAAAATAAAGTCTAATTAAGTAATAATATCACTAAAATTTCCAAGTTATTATTTTTATGATTTAATAATATTACTAATACTTTTCAAAGTATTAATTATATGATTTCTTTAATTATATCAATTGACAATTTCCATAAAAATGAGTATTAAAACAATGTTTCTGCACTGTAAAAAATAAAAAATCTAATTAAAAAATATTATTAATACATTTTAAAGTAACAATTTTATAATGTAATAACTTTCAAAATATTAAATAATATCACTAATAATTTCCAATATATATAATATATAACTTAATAACATAATTGTCTAAATTCCTAATAATATCAATAATAATAATGAATAACAATATTACTGATAATGTCCAAAATGCTAATTTTATGATTTAATATGAATAATAATATGAATTGTGAGTAAATGATCAGGCCATATTTATTGTGGTGGATAAGAGGAAGGAGAGTAGAGATGTTCATCTGAACACAAGAGCAGCAGGATTCTTCTGATTCTTGGAGAGCTTGAAGACTGAAGAAGATCTCAATCTGAGCATTAAACGGCTCCAAGTCCAGGATCGTCCCGTCACTTTTCATATTTCCTCCAACTCAGATCTGAATGTCACTGTGATGAGTTTGAGTTCATTCTGAGCTTCTCAACACAGATTGATTCAGTCAATCAGATTCATTTGATCTGAGCTTCATCTGGACACCAGATTCAGGATCCCTGAGAGAATCAGATTCAGATTCATAATCAAGCTTCAGTGTTGATGTGAATCAGTCAAACTCAGGACATCTTTCTTACTCTCACTTTGACTTTCACTCACCTGTTTCCTGAATCATTGCCCTGAAAGACCTTCAGAAAGCATCTGACCACAGATCCAAACCAATGATTAAATACTGTAATATTCAAAGTATGTCTACTTATTCAGAGGGATTTTACAATTTGGGACACAGATTTGATCATTAAATATGACTTCATATCTGTGTGGAATCCACTCCTTAAAGAGGGAGGGGCTCTGTCATGATTGACAACTTGAGTTCAATCTTGTTCTGCCATTGCTGACAATTCCCACTGTTTTTCCCTGTTTGTTTTCCCGTTGCTGATCTGTCTGTTTCTGTTATTTGATTGTCTGCCTCCTGCCTTTCAACGCTTGCTTTGTTTGCTGGATTAACTCCGTCTGATCGCCGCTTGCCTCCACCATTCTGCCTGGACTCTGTTTCTGAGTCTGGATTGTCTATAATGTACTACTTTGATTATTGATCTGAATAAAGCTGCGTTTGGATTCTCACCTCCATTGTTACAAGATCCTACAGCGCGGTTCATTTTTAATGGTTAAACACTTTGTCACCTTCAAAATGCAAACATGCCATTTAATAATTTAACTAATTATGATTCTAAGAAAGGGAATATAGAATTGTTCTAAATAGAGTTCTAAGCCTATGCAAAATGTTGATTTCAGTCCAGTGAGTCGATACAGAGACAGTGTAAAATCACTTAAAAATCATCTCTGTCCTTTTTTATTATTATTATTTTCTTTTCTTTCCTATTAAGTAATCACTCAGACAATCATTTGACTAGGAACAATAGTAAACTACAATAATATGGACCCATAACACCGGTGATGTGCACACGCGTGACTAAACAGACAGGCATTACACGTGTAAGTACTACATTGCCGTTTTTGATCATGTGTTGAACCTAACCTGTATACTCTACAACTAGAGCTGTGTCAAACACAGGAACTTTCTCTTAGTAGTAAAACAATGGCTTAATGGTTGCCTTCCCCTAAATCTGAACTTCATTACTAAAGGAATACGGACACATTTGTGATTGAGCTTTACTTTTGTGTTGTGTCAGTCTGCTAAATTAAATGCTATATCGTCTCTTTTGCAGGTATTCTACAGGAGGATACGTGTCTCCAGAATGACTTTTATGGGTCTCTCGCTAAGCCAGTCTTTTTTGCTTTTTTTTTTTGTCACGAAACGTTGCAGAATGAATCACAAACTACTAAACAATAGGAAAAAAAAATACTTTGTTTACCTGAATGAATCCTAACCGACACATATTAAAGATTATAAAACGGTTAGTTCCATTCCTCAATTCTGATTGGTCAGCAGCTGATAGGGCACTGCTATGACCGCTTCACTCAACGGTTTTGTGTATCATTGAACCCCCTTAGCAACCACCCTTAGCAACGTAAACACAGCTGCAGCAGTTAGGGACTACTTTTTAGAGCGGAAGGCAGATAATGATTTTACTTTATGAAAACATACAACTTAATATATATAACTTAATATATATTTTTGATTTTAATATTTTTATTGTGTGGTAACCGTTTTATAAAAGCAATAAGGTACTTGAGGCTGTGCTGTATCGTGAATAAATCACGGCTGAAGGGGTTGCAGACACTCCGCACAAAATTACATAAACTAAAAGGAAACGCCGGTGTGACGGCTTTTTCTTCTTCTATACACACACACACACACACACACACACACACAAACATCAAAATAAAAGAAACTGAATAAAACACATTAATAGTATTATTTTTTCACATTAACAAATAATTTTGAATAATTAAAATACAATATAAATGTTTATGGACTAATGTAAAGTATTTATAAACATACAAATATAAAGTATATAGGAAACGCCGGTTTGACAGCTTCTTTACATGCATTTTGTCTTGAGGATGTGAGTTGTGCGCTGTTAAAGTTGAGGTCAGCGAAGATGTTTAGTTCGGTCACGGATTGCACAAAACTTAACTAGAACACGAAACTCTCAACGGAAAGAAATAAAAGAATTAAAGTAAAAGACAGGAGTGTGACGATCTCCTCATGTTTCCTTTAGAGGAGCAGGCTTGCATGCTGGCATACAGCCGTAGAGAGCAAGGGCATGGAGTAAGCGCGTAAGAGAAGATTAAGAGAGCAATTTGAATGGTGTCCTGAGTATTTAAACTCAGCTTTTGGACACATCCCAAATGATGTCTTGACCAATTAGAACAATGTCCTAAGTCCGGGTACGGTTAGTTTCTCCTCCCAACCATAAATCACAATGTCATCTGATCCGTCCCGTGATCCCAAATTCCCGCTCTTTGAAGAGATATGCTGCGTCCCAATTCGCATACTATCCGTCCTAGTATAAATAGTATTAGAAATAGTATTCGAAAATAGAATTAGTATGTCCCAAATCGTAGTATGTTCAAAAAAGTATTCCAAAGATTCCCGGATGGTCTACTACTTTACTTCGGAATTCGAAGTGCGGATCAATGCACACTCTAACGGCTAATATTACCCACAATACATTGCGCGGTGAACGAGGATTCGATTAGAACTACAAACACGCAGTAAAAGTGTTAAAAAACTACAAAAATGGAGGATGTGTGCGAACAACGGACAGGTAGAGAAAGGGGTTTGAATGTTAAATAATCAGTGTGTAACCTGATAAAAAATATATATTTTAAATGTTATCCTCGTTATATTTCATGTGCAGCAACATTATGAACTTTTTTAATGATAGGTTTGGTCATTAACGTTTAAATGCATAATTATGCAAACACCAGCAGAGTTCTCGGCATGAAAGACTCCTGAAAGAACGTGCCTCTCAGGAAATTAAATGAAAGGAAATGTAGATAATGTTAACTGTGATGATTGACAGGGCAGTTTAAACAGTGACAGGATTCAGGTAACCAAGCAACAGAGCGTCCGTTAAAGAAGCAGTTATGACGAAGTAGTATTGTCACGGTTCATACATCTGCCGTGTCCTCATGTCTTGTGATCATGTGTTTGTCTGTGTTGTTTATCATGCCATGTGCTCTGTCTCGTGATCCTGTGTCTGTCTGTGTTGTTAATCATGCTCATTCAGCGCAGCTGCCAATCAGTCCTCATAGGTGTCTCACATCACTGCTGGCTATTTATACACATCTCACACACATCTCCTCTGTCGATAGTTCTTCTTGGATGTTCGTCACCTTGGACTGTCTGGATCGTGTTCTGTGTGGATTTGTATTTCGTCTGTTCGTGTTCGGAGTCGTCATCATCATCACGGGATCTTCACTACACGTCTGCACCTGCCATCGAGTCCCTGTTCCACCCAGCCGAGAGCGCCCACTGCACCTGGAAGTTTGTTCACCTGTCTGTGTTTCAATAAACGTTCACTTTCACCTGCATTTGCTTCCTTCCTTTTATTGTACCGTGACAAGTATGTTCTAAAGTTCGCCTACTATTCTGCTACATACTCAAAACTATGTACTTTTTCTTCACAAAAAGAGTAGGCTACATACTTTTAGGGCGTAGTATAAGTAGGCGAATTGGGACGCAGCAACTGACTATATATAGAAGAAGAAAAAGCCGTCACACCAGCGTTTCCTTTTAGTTTATGTAATTTTGTGCATAAACGTTTGTATTAGTACATTATTAAAATGTATTAACGTTAATGTTAATATAAAAGTATTTTTATGTATGTGTGTATATATATATGTGTATGTTTGTAAATACTTTAAATTTCTACATAAACGTTTGTATTGTACATTAATAATTCTAAATGTATTAATGTTAATTTAAATGTGTTTTATTTAATATTTTATTTTAATGTTTGTATGTGTGTGTGTGTGTGTGTGTGTGTGTGTATATATATGTATAAAATTCACATTTGTTCAAAGTGATCCTGGCTATCAATGTATTAAAGGAGAACTCCGGTGTGATATTGACCTAAAGTGTATTGAATCATGATACCGAGTGTAAACGTACCTTGCATATCTCATCTCGTCTTGTCCACTGCTGTCCGAAATCTGGGGTCAGTTAGCCGATGCTCACAACAGCTTGTCAATGAGATCAATGGGGCATCGAAGCAGTCATGTAAATAAATCACTGTTTTACGCCATTTACGAGGCACAAAGTAGCGCCACACTTCATCGATAGACTTCCAAGGGCCCTGACATTTAAAACGCGACATTGAAAACTCATAAAAAGCACCGGTAGTTTATTTACGAGAAGATTTATACAGACAGTAACTTCAAGGAGTTTAGCGATTGCCGCCATCTTGAATGTAGTCACGTTAAGTCGAATGTCGAGCACGAAGGAAACTACAACCCGATAGGTTGAAAACCTGATACGTTCCTTCCTGCTCTTCACTCGACTTAACGTGACTACATTCAAGATGGCGACGGCCGCTAAACTTCTTGCTGTTACTGTCTGTATAAATCTTCTCGTAAATAAACTACCGGTGCTTTTTATGAGTTTTCAACGTCGCGTTTTGAATGTCAGGGCCCTTGGAAGTCTACCGATGAAGTGTGGCGCTACTTTGTGCCTCGTAAATGGCGTAAAACAGTGATTCATTTACATGACTGCTTCGATGCCCCATTGATCTCATTGACAAGCTGTTGTGAGCATCGGCTAACTGACCCCAGATTTCGGACAGCAGTGGACAAGACGAGATGAGATATGCAAGGTACGTTTACACTCGGTATCATGATTCAATACACTTTAGGTCAATATCACACCGGAGTTCTCCTTTAATGTCAACTCATTTTACTGTACAGTTTCAGTGAAAATTAAAGGCAAAATCATCCCAAACATACTTGCACTTGTATAATTTCCTTATATAGGTTAGCTCATACAAAACAACATATGTCCTAGCACTTGGGTTATTTCCATTCGCCTTATTCACCTCGAACGTTCCATCGAGCCTGAGGGGTACACTTACCACTTCCGGGAGTTCTCACAACGCGATTTCTGTATTTCGCTCAGTGAAATGGCGCTGTTTTTTAGTTATACTGTCATTACACTATCGTTGTCAACAAGCAATAGCAACTGTCTGGCTTTGCTAATTTGAAACAAGATAATATTTGAGTAGATATCAATGAAGCTTATGTGATATTACATCAACTACAGATAACATGTTAATGAGATAAAATCAACATGTTATTTTCAATTAGACTGGGAAAGGCACTATGACACCTGTATGTTGTACGGTGCCTCATTTTTCCACACCAAGGGAAAACACCTAACTTAGCCCTCACAAATATGCGTGATGGGCTCCTATTAACTGTCGATTGAATACATGTTAAGTGTTAATAAAATCTAACATAGGCTGCGTTCGAAACCGCATACTTCCATACTATATAGTAGGCAAAAAGCAGTAGGCGAGTGAATAAGTATGTTTGAATCTTAAGTATTCATAAAAGAGTAGGCGAGAATGAGTAGGCGAATGCACTAATTCCCGCGAGATTCGGACGAACGTCTACTTAAAATGCGTTCGAATATGCCTACTTACCTACTATATAGTAGGGAAAATGAGGACGTGAAGAAAGAAGTACGTTCGAAACCTCAGTATTCATAAAAGAGTAGGCGAGAAATCCCCGGATGTCCTACTGCTTCAGCCCAGATCCTGAAGTGTTCATCTGATGGATACTTTTCAATCCCAGGCAGGAGGCCACAGGAGGCCAAAACGTCATCATCGAACGTGATTGGGAACCGCAACGAGAGTGTTTACAAATGTGAGTATTACAACCAAAACACGGTTCTCTGTCTGAAAATCGTATTTGTTGAGCTGTATCGTAAACTGCTGATTTGCATAAGGTGTCAAGACGTGTAACGTTAAAGTATATTTGTGATTTCGCTGTAAAACACGTTTTATTACGTATAGCGACCATAGACATCTCAAAGATGATTACTAAATGTTTAACAACTGACAGGAACATGTTCTAAGAGAATTAAATGAGCACATCACAACACCAAACAGACATCTGAATGAGTGATGGACGTTATGTGAGTTTATGTAGAGTTCACTGTTGTCAACACTGCTTTACATTAATGTAAATAAACACATGTACATATAGTAACTAAACATGAGTTATCTATTTCATTTGTCTAATAGTACTGTTGATAAATTCAGGAGCATTTGAATTTGATGATAAACCAATGAACACAACAGCTACCTCATAAATGTAGTATTGAGCACATGAATCAAAGGGAACTGAATCTTGTGTGGATGTTACAGGGACAGATGAGACAAGTATGCTTGTCTGGTGAAGAGTGACTGATGAAGCAGTGCTGCCATCAAAGGCTTTGAGTGAGTACACTACAGACATCTATTTAAACCTTAAGTTGCAGTTTATTAATAATATTAAAAAAACTTTAAGCACTTTTCTGATTCTAGATTTCTGTGCCTTTGTTGCAGATATTTTGCGGTGGAGCAGGACCTGAAAGGAAAGGTGACAGCAGCATTTTTGGGGAAAAACAAAATCCGAAACTTAATATAAAGTTTGGTAATTTTGTTACTTCTAATACAGAGATCTTTAATACAATAATATATAATAATTATATTTGTGCATCTTTGTATGATCTGAAATATCTGCTGCAGACTGGTGTGTGCAGTGAGAAAAGAGAAATCCTCAGCAGCATCCTGGAAATGGTCAAGTGCCATGGATGAGACCCTCCATCACTCCACCTGCCCTTTCTCTCATCTGGACCAGATGTTGCTGCGGTCTCTTCATCCTCAGAGACCAAAGAGCCAGCGAGAGCATCTCTAGAGAAAGACTAAAATACCAATATGTCTGAATAAAGCTTTGTTCCATGTGTCTTTATTTATGTTCATGGTTACTTTATTATTTTACTCATATATCCATGTTGTTATCAGTAAATAAAACATAAGTGTCATTAACATATGCATTCATTAATTACTTGATTGAAAACTAAAAATATAATTAATTATAGGTCAGCATTTATGATTATTATTAATCAGTGCATTCTGAGGTAATCATAATTTCTAAGTAGTAATACTTACATTTTTTGAGTGTAAAATCAACTGTCTTCTCCAAACACAAGACCTTGGAGAAGCTGATCCACGTCTCCTTTGTGCAGATATTGCAAACATGGAGGAAGATGTACTAGGTAGGGTTGTTGTGTTACTGATGCTATGAGGTGTTTGAGCACCTGTTGTGCTTATTTTCTTTTTATTATTATTACTACATAACTTATTACAGGCTCAGGGAAAGATGGTATTTATCTTTAACAATGGACAATCATAATTGTTCTTCTCTTGGCTCTCGGCGAAGGCGGTCGCATCTTTTCCCTCTCCCTCCCCTGTCTCTCCTCGCTGGCTTCTCTTGTCTCGTAGTTCTGTCTCTGAGACTCTCGCTGCCCTGCTCTCGAAACAAAAGGAATTCTTCTAGACGGCCTGGCCAAGGCCGTTGCTGGAGACAAACAACCTCCCCCGGAGAACAAGATAACGAGACGCTCTGATTCCCTTATCCCCGTCCCAAGGACACCTGCTGAGACTGGGTTCCAGACTCCACAGGCTTACACACACACACACACACACACACACACACACACACACACACTATACATACGTACATAGTTACAGATAGACAATCATTGCCTCCCCCAGATCCCACGCCTTCGTGTGCTTTTACCCCCTGATGTGGGTAGGCGGGTCTGGACCAGCGCTCTCATAGCTGTTGGCGGATGGCTGTTGCCTACATTGGACTATTTACACACCCCCTTCCCCTTCCCCTGTTGCAATGTTATGTCTATGTGTTTGTTTATGTGCTTGTGCTGGGGCTTTTTTTTCCCCTGATCTCACACTGCCCTACCTGAAGGACAGTATGGGAGGGGCTTTTTTCACGCCTCCTCCTTTTCCAAATGTATCTTGTTTTTCTTTTTCCTATGCTACCTCTCGCTGACCTGTCTCCCCCCAAATTGTGATGTCTGTGTATGGTCTGTGTATGGTCAAAGGGGTTAAATTTCACGGCATGTAACAGTGTATGTGACAATAAAAGCTTATCCTATCCTATCCTATCCTAATGAGAAAACCTGAAAACATAACTATTAGGCTTGCTTACATCATAGTATGTGATTATATACACAGGGAAATATGATTAAATATCTCTGAATAATCCAAATATTCACATCATAGTTTATCAAAAATTGGATTTGTTTTTGTTACTGATAAGCCTCAGGGATGAAAAGAGAAATTTAACAGTAATTTAAGCTGTAGTTTTGCGTGTGGATAAACAATTTTGAACATAAAACAAAAGTAATAACTTTTGCAAAAATAAAGAATTTGGGTTTTCCTAACAAAAATTATTTCTTTAAGAATTAAAAAATACAAAAACCTAAATGAACCCAAAACGTATCCGTTATACTACAATCACAATAAAAGAACAGCTGTTTCTTCAACATGACCACAAAATGAACAAATGTCATCAATATCAAAATATTTGTAGAAAGATGAATTAAACCTGTCGCTATATGTTAAGTTGTTGCACTTGTTATAACGTCGTTGGTCACATGATAACGTCAACATGGCGGAAGACGTGCAGATCACATCCATACTCAACGAGATTTGGCTGTAGAGTACGTACTCTTTTAGCGCTCGTTAAGTAAGTACTTATTGAAATTAAGTACCTACTCATTGAGTATGCGGTTTCGAACGCAGCCTGTGTCAATGCTACTTGAACACTCTGTAGTGTGGAAACACATGAACACTGAGCAGTGCTTGTTTAACACTGGGAATAATTACATAAACCTTACCTGTTTCATTCACGTATCACTGATACATATGAATCACATTAAGTTTATTAATATGTTTATATTAAAACTATGTAATCCAAATACATGGAAAATTAGCATTTAATTGAATTACATAAAGTTTATTTTTAGACTGAATTATTTTTTTGAGTGCAGAGACTGTATTGGACAATTAGACCAAACCTCCCTAGAGAGGGGCCCCCATATATTACGGGATTTCCCCCTCAACCCACGGAGGTAACGTGGGTGGCACATACATGGACAAGTGCCCTTTTTTGGAAGTTAAATTGTTTCCTGTTTTGTGTTCTTACAATGTTATTGCTGGTTACCATGGACACAATACAAATCAAAGAAAAGTACAAGCTTCTACAAAAACATTTCACTGGTGTCATTAAATGTAAACGGGCTGAATCATCCAATTAAGAGAAGTACGATGATTCTGAAAATGAGGAAACTAAAAGCACAAATTATATTCGTCCAAAAAACACACCTATCGCAAGAAGAGCATGAGAAACTGAAGAGATTTGGTTATAGAAACACATTCTATAGCACACGTAAACATAGTCGCAAAAGAGGGGTTGCGATAATGATACAAAATGCAATCAAATTTGAGTGTGTGAAAGAAGTTAACGATGAAGAGGGACGATTTATTCTTGTTAAAGGAAAATTAGAGAACGAAATAGTCACACTAATCAATGTATACGCCCCGCCAGAAAGTGACAAACATTTCTTTAAAACCCTATTTACAATTATAGCAGCAGAATCAGAAGGTACTATGATGTGTGCTGGGGATTTTAAAGTAATTTTGAACCATAGAATAGATACGACAATAAAATAATAGTTGAACAAATTAAGATAGAAATAAAAAGATACTAGATACTAGATAATAAAAGATACTCACTATTCAAGATGGCCGACAGAGCAGCAGTGGTTTAATTAATTGCTGTTTTATTAACTGTTTAATTAATTGCTATGGACCAAGCTGTTACAAACAAAACTTTGATGGAAGCGCTCCAGCAACTTAAGAATGATATGCTGGCCCACTTTGACACTAAACTGGATTACATTCAACACAGCGTTAATGCAACGAACGACTCGCTCAAATTATTAGGAGAGCAAGTGGGTGAGCTCGAATTTAGGGTCAGCTCTAACCAAGACAACGTAACAGATCTGGAGGCACGTGTAAAGGCCTTGGAGAAGAAAAACTCCTACCTGGTAGAGAAAATGGAGGACGCCGAAAACCGAAGCAGGGCACTGAATCTTCGCTTATTGCGAGTGCCGGAGGGCTCTGAGGGCAAAGATATGATCGGTTTCGTCAGGCTGTTTCTCACACATCTATTCGGAGAGGCTGATTTTCCCACTCCTCCGGGAATTGAGAGTGCTCACCGCTCGCCGGGAGTATCTGGAACTGTCTCCAAGCTGGGTCCAAGGGCAATTTTGGTGAAGTTCTCACATTTCCAGGACAAGGTGAAGATTTTACGTCTTGCACGTGAAAAAAAGAATTTGGATTTCAATGGAAACTCTTATGGCTTATAAGGGCCTGAGAAATACTTGTACAAGTCAAACTAGGAATGCTAAATCGAATTATTATAAAGATAGTTTATCAAGTAATTTTAATAATCCTAGAAAATTTTGGAAGCAAATGAATTATGTATTAGGTAAATCTGATTTATTTAGTATGCTAATAAATAAATAAGCCAAATTTATTAAGATGGCATCCCATGTTATCTCTTCCCCTTTGTCTTATCTCTTTAATTTATCTTTTACTACCTGTGAGGTGCCTTCTGCCTGGAAATGTGCTAGGGTCATTCCTTTGCATAAAGGGGGTGATCCTAATAATTTAAACAACTTTAGACCAATCTCAATTATTAATTCTATTGTAAAAATATTTGAGAAGGTAATTTTTAATCAGTTATCTAAATATTTATTTGAAAACAATCTCTTATCTCCATGTCAGTCGGGCTTTAGAAAGTATTTTTCAACAACTTCTGCATTATTAAAATTAACTAATGATATTTTTTGTGGTTTTGATAATAATATGTCTACTGGTGCTGTATTTATTGATCTTACTAAAGCTTTTGATATGGTTGATTATTATCTTCTCTTGGACAAATTGTTTTGTATTGGTCTTGACAAGAACTCTCTTCTCTGGTTTAACTCCTGTCTTCATCACCGTCAACAATGTATTTCTTTTAGAGGCAGTTGTTCAGATTTTAGAACTATGGAGAGAGGTGTACCTCAAGGTTCTTCTCTTGGGCCTCTTTTGTTTTCTATTTTCATTAATGATCTTCCTCTTACCTGCACTGACTGTAATATCCAGCTGTATGCTGATGATACTGTGATTTATTATTCTAACCTTAATATCACTGCAATTCATAACTCTCTTCAGTATGATTTTGATAAAGTTCAATGTTGGCTCCTGTCTAACAAACTTGCACTTAATAAGATTAAATCTTATTCTATGTTATTTTACAAACCAAGTAGATCTCAAGTTTCTGTTGATCTTAATCTTAAATTTATGGATTTGTCACCACTTGTGGCAGTTAGGCAAATTAAATATCTTGGACTTTGGCTCGACACTAATCTTTCATTCAATATTCATATACATTCAATTATAAAGAAGATTACTTATCGTTTAAAAATACTTTATCAATCAATTAGTTGTTTTAATTTTTTTGTTCGTAAAAAAATTGTTTCTCAATTATTACTTCCAATTCTTGATTACAGTGATATTATTTATTTAAATACAACAGCTACCAATCTTCAGCCTCTTAATGCTTTATATAACAGTCTGTGCAGGTTTATTCTTCGATGCCCGTTTAGAACTCATCATTGTCTTATGTTCCACCAATTGTCCTGGTTTACTCCATCTTCTAGACATCATTTTCATTGGTTATTGTTTATTTACAAGTGCATTCACTTTAGTTATTCCATGGAATGTCTGGATACTGGATTCTGATTGGCTGGCAGGTGTGCAGTAAAACCGTTTAATGCACAGGTAGTTCCAAGTCAGTTTAATCACCGTTCTATATTAATGCGCTGCTTTAATTGATGCACGCAAAAGCACAGAGAGAGAGAGAGAGGTCGGAGATCGCATTGCACATACATAAACTTCTTGTCAGCGTTTGCCTGCGATCCTTATTAAAATAGCATAGATACTAGATCGCTACATTATCATGCAGGTACGCACGCACATTCACACACACACACACACACACACACACACACACACACACGCAACTGTCATCTCTCTTGCCTTCACACTCTCTCTTGGTCGATCGATAATCTACTGAAACAAATGCTATTTTTCATTCAAATAAATGTGATTTTACCGGACTATTTAATCTCTGAGTCTGATTTGAAGCGGCCAGAATGCTAGAGCTGCGTGTCATAACTGACAAAAATAACCGTCTTTTTTATCCATTCAGTCAAATTTTGCGCTGCAAATATCAATCCTAGTTTTAATTTGTCTATAACCATGGAATAAGCGGGATAATCAACGGCTTGCCGTGCGTTAAAGGATTTAAAATGCGCTTCGCGTCGGGCGGTTATTAGCCTCCACGTCCTGCATTTAAAATCCTTTAACGCATGGCAAACCGTTGATTATCCCTTACTTATCCTGATTATTTGAAGCAATACTTAACTCCAGTCAGCTCTTCTTATCTACGCCATGCTAATCAAATATTTTTTGTTGTTCCTAGAATTAATAAAGAAAGTGGCAGATTTTCATTTAAATATAAAGCACCTAATGATTGGAATAATTTGCCAGTTTCTATTCGATCCTTAACTTCTTTTTATCTGTTTAGAAATGCTCTTGAAAATTATTTACAGAATATTTGTAATTGTTTTTGATTTTTGTTTGTATATGGTCTAATAATTATATTACAGTTGAAGGTCAATGTAATATGGTTGAATAACTATTGTAATATTAATAATATGAAAGATGCAGATTTTTGTGTGGCTAGACAGCTTTTTGAGAGTTTGTGTGAGTGAGTGAATTATTGTGTTGTTTTTTTGTGTTTGCTTTATTGTATTGATGTTTTACTGCTTTGATGCAGTCTCATTACTGCACTGCTGTAACTGCCATTTCTGTAAATATTTGTGAACATTGAGGACCCCCTCGAAAACGAGATGATTCATCTCAAGGGGCTTATCCTCTTAATAATAATAAAAAAATACATCGAAGGAAATGCTACGGATGAATTAAGCCCGACCATTATATGGGATACCTTAAGGGCCGTAATTAGAGGAAAATTAATAGCTATCACATCAAACCAAGAGAAACTAAATCAAGCAGCTTATCTAGACCTGACAGAAAAACTAAAAAACTTAGAAATAAAATACCAAAACACCCAAAAAAACTCAACTCCTGCAGGAAATGAAGACCATAAAAGAGGGAATAAACAAAATCCTGGAGGAAGAGATAGAGAAAAGGTTTAGGTTTGCAAACCAGGAATATTATGAAACTGGCCCTATAGCTACCAGATTACTGGCAAGACGTATTAAAAAACAACAGGCATTAAACACAATATATAAAATAAGAGATCCTCAGTCAGACCAACTAAAATACAATGAGGTAGAAATATTTAAAGACTACTATAAAAACCTATATACACAAATGCCCTCATCAAGTGAGGAGGCGAAAAGACAGTTTCTCAACTCACTCGATTTTAAAGAGGAACTGGTACCTCTCCTTGCAGATTCTTTTAATTGTACTCTTAAAGAAGGCCACTTACCACCATCCTGGAAAGAGGCGATCATTCCCATAATCCCGAAAGAAGGTAAAGACATAGAATATTGTAATAACTTTAGACCAATATCAATACTAAATGTATATTATAAAATATATACATCTATTATAGCACAAAGATACGAGAAATCTATAGATGAGCTAATTGACGAAGACCAAACCGGCTTCATTGTAGAGCGTCAGACACAAGACAGCATTAGAAGAACCATTCAGATAACTAACACAATACAAATGAATAAAAACAGTGCTGCTCTGCTAAGTCTCGATGCTGAAAAAGCGCTTGACAATTGTGTAAATTGGAATTTCCTGTATTTAGCATTAGAACGATTTGGATTTAATAAAGACTCAATCAATTGTATCTAAACTATCTATCAAAACCCTATAGCCAGAATAAAAGTTAATGGGAGCCTAACAGAAAGAATAATATTAGGAAGAGGAACGCGCCAGGGATGCTGCCTATCACCGCTCCTCTTTGCCATATATATTGAGCCATTAGCACAAGCCATAAGGCAGAGTGAGGAAATAAAAGGGATTACTATCAATGGAGAGAAACATAATAAGCCTATATGCGGACGATATTATAATATACTTAGACAGCCCTAGTACGACTCTTACGCAACTGATGCATCTTATAAACAAATGCGGCGAACACTCAGGATACAAAATAAACGTGAACAAAACGCAGATCTTAACCTTTAACTATACCCCACCCACCAAAATCTATCATTTAAAATGGCGATCAAAAACTATGAAATTTCTCGGTGTGACCCTAACAAAGCAGATCATTCACCTCTACAAAGTAAATTATGATCGGATCCATCTTCAAAGCAGTAGAGACATAGAAAGATGGGCTGAATTCCAGAATTGAAGTAATTCAAATTAACATTCTCCCTAGACTGTTATATTTTTTTCAGTGTCTACCTATTAAGATTCCACAAGAAATGTTCAGAACCTGGGATAAGATGTTCTCTAGGCTCATATGGAATGGAAGAAGACCACGGATAAGATATAGCACCCTACAATTAGGAAAAGACAAAGGAGGTATGGCACTTCCTAATTTGAAAGACTGTTACTGTGCGGCACAGCTTAGACCAGCGATAAAGTGGTGTGACGGAGGCTATACTGCGAGATGGAAAGACATTGAGAAGACAGTCCTTGATTGGTAATGCTACATTAATGAAGTCAAAACAAGACACAATTGACCCAATAACTCTACACACACTAAACATCTGGTTCGATTTGATCAAACAACACAAATTAGAGAGGGAATTCAAATTACTGAGTTGGTTCGCATATGACGATGAGTTTAAACCAAGCGTTAGTGACCACATTTATAAGAGCTGGGGTGGGAAAGGACTTACAGCCATGTGTACACTGTTAGAGAATGAGTGGAATTGTTCCTCAGGAGATCTACAACGCATTATCTGATGCGATACTGTAGCGGACGGCTGTATGGTTACAATTTTATCTCTAATAGCGTCCATCTTGGAGGTAAAGTACTTCATAAAGTCATTACTGCTGTGCTGTTGGGAAATTTCTGAGAGACTAGATAATGATCTGAGATATCATCGCTTAGCTGCAGAATTTCAAAGCCATTAACATCTAGTGTGAACTTTACGTTCCAATTTAAGCAAGAACTTACGAATGGCTGGTGCAACCCTACCCAGATCCTTAGCTGAAAGAATAGGTTTCAATTTAGACAACTTCCTCAACTGAAAGAAGGATGGTTTCACAACACTTACCTGACGATCATTTTAGAATCACAAAAACATGCTTGTTGTTTGGTCCTCATTTAATTGTAGAAAATTATTTGACAACCATTCCTTTACCTCAGACTAACATGATCATCAAACTAAAAAAGGAAGGTACAGTTGTAAGTCATCTATGCTGGAAAGTAGAAGGACCGGAATGGGAAGCAGTAGAGGTGAGCAACGCCTTCTTTGAAAAGAACACAACTCATGAGCAGAACATAGGAAAGTCATTTGGCAAACACACAGTCCATCAGTGTCAGCTCTTTCGGAGAAATTGCTCTTTTAGGAGGAAATATGCTCTCCTGGTCTTTTTATACCCGGTTGTCCGGGGCGTAGCCATCTATGCAAATTCTGCACACCCAATTTCACACCTAGTTTGGGATCCCAAGTGCGACCACTAGTGTTGTACATTTGACACAACATCAAAGTGAATGACAGAGATGGAACTTGTTTTTTATTATGAGTTTAAAAGAGACCGAGAACTGTTGACACACAGACGTGATGCTTTGATTTGTGCGTACAGTGAAAGGCATTGTGTTGAGAGCTGACTAGCAAAATGACTACTAAGTAACAGCAAGGAACTTTGTATTTAAATTTGAAGCGCAGACACAATAGACCTTTTTTAATGTTTTTTTTAAAAAAATGTACCTCAGATGTATGAATCTTCTAAATTGTGCTGATGATTACATTACTGCTCTAACATGACGCTTTCTTTCAGTTTCAACTAACCAGAAGTGTCTCTTTCACTTTCATTTGATTTATGTTGGCTATAAAGTGCACATTTAAGGTTGCAATCCAATACATATCATATTTATTAATATTAATAATATGGCAATATCTGTAGTTAATATTTAAAATGGAGGGAGAAATCCTGCCCATAACCAGCTAGGAGGGAAAAACAGAAAAGCACTGATGTTCATGTACTAAAGTGGTATTCAGGAACTGCAATACTATTTCATAATTTCAGTTTTCCATTTAAATAATTTATTTAGTTTCAAAACTGCATATATACATGCAATGTTACAATAACATAAAATGTTTATAAGCAATTAAATTGTTCAGTATTTGTCTTCTGTTATACATTGATGCTGAAAATTCAGCTATGACTCAGTATGGTTAAGTTAGAAAACCTTTTATAAAAATTTATATTAAAAAAAAATGTAATTATGTTTCACAATGTTAGAGATCAAATAAATGCAGATTTCACAATCATAAGTGACTTTTCAAAATCGGTAAAAATAGTAATGTGTTCAAACTTTTAACCAGGACTACTATACAAGTAAAAATAAAATATTTGTTTTTTATAAGTGCTTTTTCTTGGGGGTGGGGGGCCAACAGCATTAGTTTTGTCTAGGGCCTCCAAATGTCTAGGACTGTTGGCCAGTGTAAGGCCAGACTGTTGGGTTTTAGACCTGAAACCCATCAAGTTTTATGAATTCATCCAGATACCTTCAATTACACTTTGTGCTTTATGTGTCAGTGCTTTCAGTGCTGCAGCAATGTAGACCTTCACAAACCTTGTCCAAACCTTTTTCATTCATCAAGGCCAGAGTGAGTTCTGATTTTGGAAACTTGACAATCGCCAAAGACGTGGAAATAAATGAACATGAAATTAGTGTCTGTATAATTACTGTACATTTCACTTTGTATAAAGTGACAAAACAATAAATTCAGATTAAAGCTGCTAGCAGTTTTGAAAGGGCCTTCCCACCTGGTGGCTTCAGGAAAACAGTGAATGGTAAGCAATATACATTTAAAGTGGTAAATATAGGAGGAATATGTCAAAGTCATTTATATGTTCCAAACTGCTGCCAGGTGGTGGCGCTACAACTAAAACTGAATATTGGCATGTAGACATCTTCTTGCCAAGACCCTAATCAAATATATGAAGTTTGGGTGCAGATTGAACATGGTATGTGTGAGTTTGTGTAAAACATGCACTTCCTGTTGCAACAGGTGGCGCTATGATTATATCTGAATATTGGCTTTTAAGTGTCTTCAAGCCAGGACTCTTAACAAACATGTGAAGTCTAGTGCAGATTGGACATTGCATGTTTAAGTTAGTGTAAAACAAGTTATGTCTTGTTGCAAGCAGGTGGAGCTATTATTGTAACAGTGGACTCTTATCAAATGTATGATGTGTGGGGCAGATCGGACATTGTATGGAGTTATAACTTCCTCCTACATGGAGAAACATAAAACTTCGTCAGACCACCACAGACACGCCCTTCAACGAAAACTCAAGATCTATGCAATTTAACAGCAAAGGCCTTTAGATTAGACTGACCAAATATAATGTTGATGTCATTAAATCTCTATGAGGAGTTCCTTAAGAGTGTGAAACATGCCACTTCCTGTTGCCAGCAGAGGAGTTTAAATACAATGGCTAAAAATGGCAAAAATGGCACAAAACCTGCAGAGAAGATTCAAAATAACAGACTTCCTGTTGGGTTTGGGACTTCGTACCGTGGGACTTTTTTGTAAGTATTGGTGCGTTACATGTGTCTACCGAATTCTGCACATGTACGAAAAATTTAGTAGGTGGCGCTATTGAGCCATTTTGATTTAATTCATATCAGATGTACATTTTTACAGCTTTTGGTGTGTGTAAAATATCCTGAGTTTTCAAGCATGTTTTATGCCCTCAAAAATGCAATTCATTTTGGAGAAGAAGAAGAAGAAAATGAGTAATTCCAATAGGGTCCTAATTATATGCATAGAAGAAAATTTGGACTGGTGCTAGTGGGAAAAAGAGATCGCAAATTGCCATGGTACAAGTTGAGGCTGTGGTTTAGGAGTGTGCCTTTTTACCAAATTCTATGGCTTCCAGGCCAAAAGCAAACACTGCAAAAAAAAAAAAAAAAGTTAATATCTGCCAAACTATACCAGAGGTTTTTCCAAAGGGAGTGAAGGACTAGCATTATGGTGTTTGAGTGTGTGATAGTTGATTTAGTGTCAGATGACCTGTGACCAGTTTGACTTGTCAGAGATGCAGCATCTCAGCAAAAACAGTGTTTCTTTCTTTTCAAAGTAACAGCACAGGTAACGTGTTGGCATAGCTGTTGATGGAAAGGGCTTATTATAGAAAGAGCCAGCCAAAGACCAGTGTTTCAGGGTCAGTAGCCGTGACAGAAAAGCCCTTGAGATCCTCCCCCAGCTCCCAGGAAGTCTCTAAACACTCTTTTTCTTGTTTGGCTCTCTTTTTAACTGCACATGTCTCAAGACATTCCCTATCACATCCCTCATCCCACGCCAGCGCCCTCAACCTCTGATTCAGTGCCAAAGCAAACACTTGTCCACGGCCGGCCAGGAGTGCGTTCCTATGGCAACAGCATGAGGGCCGAAGCTCTGGAGCTGAAGATTCAGATCAGCAAAATAAACAAAAGCCTGATTCAGAAGAACCCAGGAGCTCTAGATACAGGAACGGCCTTCTGCAGGACACCCACGTCAGTGAACGAAACTGGCTTGCACAGAACTTACCAAATCAGTGCGGTGATATCAACACATCCTGTCACTTAAGAAAAGTCAGAGAAATAGAGACGTGTAATTAGGTTACTCTTCAAGACTTCAAGATATAAAGCAGTACTTCAACCAAAACTGAGAATTTTCCAGGAAAACCTGGGGGACAATGTGACACAAGAGGTGATTTTGTCCCATATTCACTGAGGGGCCCTGGATCTCCAGTGGTCATTTTACATAGTATAGTAGATAATACATTATGTTCTACATATTACAGTAGTGAATAATCAGTGTTGGGGGTTACTTTTCCCCTCATTTATTGATTAAAAGCTGTCCCCAGAGAAATTGTAAGATGTTACGTTAGTTCTAGAATAAATGTGAACATGCATTAATTCATCTCACTCACTAAAAAACAGATACAGTATTCCTCAAAATGAATAAAAACACTGAAACCTGCAATAATTAAATATGTTCAATAATACAAATATCCTTTTTGTATTTAATCCCATTTTATTAACCGATGTCTTTGCTGCCGATCTTCGATGATCCAATTCATCCACACTAATAAGCAAAAATTACTCAAGATAATCTTTTTTATTGCTGAAGAGTTCACATTTTTTCTTCTGCGGTCTACTGTACAGACGTCAATTTACTTTTCCGGCTTTTGGTGTGAAAAGGCTTTTACATTTGACAAAAACAGAACTTTTTATATTAAACACAAACAATCAAGCCCTGCCCAGATTTAAAAAGTAATGCAAAAGTAACGTAATGCATTACTTTCCAGCAAAAAGTAACTAAGTAACGTAAATAGTTACTTTTTTAGGGGGTAACTCAATATTGTAACGCATTACTTTTAAAAGTGACTTACCCAACACTGGTGAATAATAGAGTAAAAAATGTCATGACCGTTAATTAGAACTATTTAAAGTAAGAGAGCACCGCTGGTACCAAATCTCAAACCCGTGATGTTTGGGTTATAAGTCTGATTCTCTAACCATTAGGCCACGACTGTGACCATTCAATATTTGAAAGAACAAAGAATACAGAGAGTGTTTGAGAGATGTGTGTGGCCAGCAGTCTGTACTCAGGTAGTGTATTTGCCCGTATGATGGTGCTCAACTGATAGATATAAACTCGCAGTTCTGACTTTTTTCTCAGATTTGTGAGTTATATCTTGCAATCTCGCAAATGAGGCTTTATAACTCACAATGGTGCATTTATATTTCACAAATCTAACTTTATAACTATATCTAACAATTCTGAGGAAAAAGTCACAATTGTGAGATATAAACAAATTTTGCATTAAATAAAGCATTTGTGAGAAGAAAAGTCAGAATTGAGAGTTTTTATCTTATATCTCGTAATTCAGACTTCATGGGCCTCATTTATAAAATGTTGCATGGAAACCATCCTAAATTTAATCTTACGATCATCTCCCGAGTTTATATCATGCAATTCTGAGAAAAAAAAAAATGAAAAATGCGAATTACTGTATCTTACAATTCTGACTTTATTTCTTACAGTGAAGAGTTTACATCTTACAGTTCTGAGAAAAAAGTCAGAATTGCAAGAAAAAAGTCATAATTGTGAGATATAAACAAATTTAGCATTAAGCATTAAATAAAGCATTTGTGAGAAGAAAAGTCAGAATTGAGAGTTTTTATCTTATATCTTGTAATTCAGACTTCATGGGCCTCATTTATAAAATGTTGCATGGAAACCATCCTAAATTTAATCTTACGATCATCTCCCCAGTTTATATCATGCGAAAATAAAAAATGCGAATTACTGTATCTTACAATTCTGACTTTATTTCTTACAGTGAAGAGTTTACATCTTACAGTTCTGAGGAAAAAGTCAGAATTGCAAGAAAAAAGTCATAATAGTGAGATATAAACAAACATTTGTGAGAAGAAAAGTCAGAAATTTGAGTTTTGTATCTCGTAATTCAGACTTCATGGGCCTCATTTATAAAATGTTGTGCAGAAACCATCCTAAATTTGATCTTACAGTCATCTCTTGAGACAGAATTGTGAGATATGGACTCGCTTTTGTGAGAAAAAGTCAGAAACGTTTTTATCTTGCAATTCTGACTTTATTTCTCAGAAGTGTGAGCTCGTTTTTCAGAGTTATGGCTTTATGTCTCGCAATTCTGAGAAAAAAAAGTCTGAATTGTGAGATTAAAGTTGCAATAACCTTTTTTTTTCTTAATTCAGCAGTGGAAATGGGCTTGCATGCTAAAAGTAATGTCAAGTTATGAGAAATGCATTTGTTGATAAACTGCTTCAACTCATTGCAGATTTTAGTCAAAATCTGATGGTCTGTGCATCTGAAATATGATCGACATCTTCATGAGAATAAAACTGTTCTTCCCCAAAACGGCTATATAGTTCAGCTATTCTGTGTCATTACATTAAACAGCTCAAATGTTGTATTCTGTCAAAATATTTTGTAACTATTATAACTAATTAAAGCTCTGACCTAAGCAACTATTGGAGTAAATCAGTATTGAAACTAAGGGAGTCTGACACTGAGGTGGTTTAAGGTCACATGCAATGCTTGTTAAACAAATTTAACATGATAATTAATAATGAAGAATGAACATCATTTTAGTATATCTGACCTACAAGTGTGATGGTCTGGTGTGCTGTGACAGTTGAGCATTACTGCAAACATTCATATCAAACCCATGCAGCTGAGCTCTTACTGTGTGTGTCGTGTGTGTTCAGACAGATGTGCAGTGGTCAGCGTGTGGTTGGTGCGTCTGACCCCTGACTGCTCCTGCCCTCAGCGCTGCATGCTGTTTTCCGTCACGCACCTCATAACGCTGACAGCGCTGCGCTACGGCCTGCTAATCGCTCCGAGCTCTGGTCACGCTAATTGTCTATAACTCCAGGGCTTGTTGTCATTAATTCCTTGTAAAAATGTGTCATAAACACGGAAGCTGAGGAACAAATGTTGTGAGTGTTTGTTTGCCATTTGTCATTCATGGCTTCCGTTAATTACACGCTTTCAATAAGGCTTCTGTTCGGCGTTTTGTTGAACCTGCTGCCTGTTACCTGCGATGCGGAAAAATAATCATTTTCACTTTAAAATGCACATTAACTAACATTCACCCATTTATTCCCACATTTCCACAGACATGAAAATATTCAAATCATGTCTCATTAGTAACCCTTTGAAATAATCAAGAATTATTTTTTGAAAAATATTTGGAAAAGTGTTTGAAAACTGTGTTTTATAGCCGGTCACTATGTGTATACTGAATTAACATATTTCTACAGTCATAAAAATGGTTATGTATTATAGCCCAGCTATTTTAAACAGTTTGATCACATTCTAAGGTTAATATTATGCATAAAAACTCTTCTACAACATTGATATGAAAACTGAGATAAAAGACAAAAAAAAATTTCAAACTTGTTACTTTATTGTACCATATATCATCAAATGGTTATATTAGTGCTACATCAACATCAATACTGTAACGTGTTTGTAACATTTGAACTTTTGATTCAGTGCAATATTTTGTCATTGTTACATTTGAGTGCAATCTTCACTAACAACTGCATTGGATTTATATTGAAAACCTAAGTTCATTGTTATTTGCTCATCCTATGACACACTCAACAAAACTGAACGTATGTGAATTTATATATTAATACTAGACACCTTAGAGAGAATGTGTACCAAAAATATTTGTCATATCTTTATGTTAACATACTTTACTAGCTGTTTTGAAACTTTGATGCAACCATCATCGTCTCATGGTGCAAACAGGAATTAAACTGCTCTGGTCATGACCATGTGAAACTGCACATGTTTTATTTGTTTAATTATTTGCAGGAAGTGCACTAACACATCAGTTAGTGAAGTGTTTAGAGCTTTCACAATGATTTTTTTATGGTCACAATTGTGTCCGTTGGGTTTAAATGGGTTAAGTATGTTACGAATGTCAGGTCCTTCATACACTATCAAAGGACACTTAATCCGTCAGACCTGACAGATTTGAGTCTATAAATCTCAAAAAATAATAATAATAATATTCATTTGAAAAGGATATTTCAAGAAATCTCATATGCCCACCTTAGATATTAGAAGATATTCATTTTGCCGTAATTAAATAAAACCTGCAATTTTAAATAAAAATGTTTGTCTATTTTGAAGCCATTGCTTTACAATCAGCTGCAACTGTAATCTTAACTTCATCATTTGACTCATCCACAGGTCACTGAATCTGTCCATTACCATACAGACATAAAACAGTTATAAATGTGTGTTTAAAGCAGCTCCCCTGTAGAAAGACAAACCAGCCTGATCAAAGTGTTAATTAATCGCAGTCCGCGTGTGGAAACTCCTGTTCTAAAGCAGCTTGAGATCCCACAGACAGTTGATCAGAGTCTGGAGACGCTGCTTTCCTCCACACGCTCAACCATCCGTCATGAAAGAGCCTTTTCATCCCTCACAGAAGGAACCAAATCAGAGGAAAGCTTCAGAAAGATTCTGACATGAGATCAGTAATGAAAACATTCAGACATTCACCTTCACCCCAAACGCTCTGCAAACAGCCGCTCATCAACTTGAACAACATTATTTTCAAAGCTTCAATGCACAGTAATTATAAAATAATTTCATTATTGTTTAATTCTAACAAATAAGGTCTAATAAATGGTAATGGTTGTTTATGTTGTTTCTATATTAATTTGAAGACTGTATGTGTAATTATTGCAATATAAAAATATATTTAATAACTTTAATGTTAGGTGGAATTAATCGTGATTAATCACCATTCGTTTCAGAAAAAAAGTGTGATTAATTAGTTCATTTTTCTTAATCGATTGACAGCACTTATGTTTATGTAAAAAAATAATTTAGTACAATGTTTCATATTGTGTTAACGTTGTATAGTATTGCAAAACACTTTATTTTAAGGAGTTTAAAGTATTTATCATTGAATCATTTATTCAGAAGATTGCAATAGTGACACTTCTTTTTTTTGTTTTGTTTGAATATATATTTTGAAAAGACTTAAGCAATGAACATTTTGTCAGAACCACTAGTAAATTGTTATTTCTAATAGTTTCTTCTTCAGTATCGTAATCTCCAATTTATGTTAAAAAAATGTTTTCCAATTTATCCAGAATCATGCAGCTGTAGTTACATAATTCATTAACACAGAAGTTTCATTTCACAAAGTACAAAGTGATATAAAAATCCACCTACACGTTTTTTTTGTTGCATTTTGTGCTTTTTCAGTTTAAAAAAATACAAATTTTCCCTATAAATTTTATCATTGAGGAACTCTTTAAAGCAGTTTT
>NC_133361.1:75296968-75348203 GCF_049309525.1 Garra rufa | reverse complement strand
GGAGAAAACTGAATTCTGAAAAGAATGTCTGAAACTACGCCGAACCTGATGGAGCACAACTGTAGGTCTGGCGCTGCTGCGGATGATCAATCGGAGTGCAGCTGTGCCACAGAAAAAATGTGCGGTGTAAAAGTCGTCATAGACTCTATGTTTAAACCGTATTACAAAGGACAAATGATCAAACCGATGAACAAGGTCATCGTCGATGAGCGCGATCCGAATCATGATTGTACGGGGGATACTAAGCGTAAAACAAACCTTAAGAACGAAATGAAGATTGTAAGAAGCCTGAAAAAGGAAACACGGCCTGATGTGACAGACGTCTGTGTTAACAGCAAATAGACAATCAGCGTGACCACTAGGGAGATTCTGGGTATGATGATGACTGCATGTAGAGATGAGATTGTTGTAGTGCATGTATTGAGTGTCCTTAGTAATAATCTTTGTTTCCCTAATGTTTCAGATCAGAAGCCTGATAGAGACTCTAAACCGATGCCGATACAAGGTTATAGCACTTCTTTTTCTTTTTTTCTTTTTTATTCTATGTGTCGAAAATTTCTAGATTTGCTGAAAGAAGATGATGTAAATGAATTTTCTCCCGACCAAAAATGGATCAAAACATACTACAGTCAAGTTGGTTTGCAATAATGGGTGCATAAGGCCTACTGCATACCTTCATAAAATACCTACATACTTTCATTTAGGCTAAAACATACAAACGTCATACAGCCTAGTGTGAAATCTGTGTACATTAACAGTGATTTGTTACAGATATAATATGATCTAAAGAAGAAGGAGGATGGATTTTTAGTCCTGAGTTTTAGCTGGGTGCCCACAAGTGTCTTTAGATAGGCCCTAGTTCAACTTTAGTGACAGGTAACCGAACTGCCTTGCATAGTAAAGACCTGTGCTATGAATAGGACTACTTTTAAATACATATCTCAGTAAAGTAGGTGGATTGCAATACAGTCCATAGCCTGATTTTTGCCATTCAAAATAACACTTTTTATTTTATTTTTTTTTTAATTCAACAGAGACTTCAAGACAAGGACCATGCATCCATGTAAAACGTTAGTGTGATTTATATATTAATAATGGAGAATCATTATCAGATGTACAATTAACTAATATATTAATTGACCCATTTTCTGTAAAAAGGCAAGAGCTCCACGTCTAATGGCGGTATTATATATGCCCCTGTCATAACTGGATCAAGTCTAGGCTCCGTTACAATGACTATGACTTCTGCAACGTCTGGCAAATCAAATGTGATGGTATATTGTAAGTGTAATACATGTACATTGTCTACAACAAACAAACAAACAAGCAAATAAATGTTGGTATATGAAACTATTAAAAATGGTCATTAGATGGAGTTGCTTAACCGTTAGATAATGTTGATCGTGTACATCTGGAGTCTAAAGTAAAGGCCCAAAGTATATTTTATATAAGCTGTTTTATTTATTTATGGGGTTGTATTTTTATGATGGCCTCATATTTTGGACACATCCACATAACCGCTGAAGGCAAACTGTACACTGTATAAGATAGCATGTTGTAGCGCATGGATTGTCCTTAACAGTCTTTGTTTCCCTAATGTTTCAGATCAGAAACCTGATAAAGACTGTGAACAGAGGTCAGTACAAGGTTGAAGTAATTTTTTTTCTTTCTATTCTATATTTTATTTTTTTCCAATATCCTTTTTCTTTTCGTATTCTCAGGTTATCAGATCTTCCTAAAAGGAAAAAAACAGTAAGCTAGTTCAAAAGTGAAGAACATTATTGATGATCTTGACCTACCCACTGAATCAGTTGCAAATTGTAAGAGCGATGACACCAAATCAAGAGAAGTTGCGGATACTGCTTGACTGTATGCGTTATGAGGCCTTTCTTACATGATGTGTAACTGGTTTTATTGAATTTAGGTTGTTGCTTATGGTTTGTATGTGGGGAATAGCAAGGACGATAAGGTTGACTCTATTACTCTACTCTAAATTGACTATAAACAGTTGAAACAAGCTCAGCTGATACAATTAGAAAAAGCTATATATATATATATATATATATATAAAAAATATGTTGCAGGATTAACATATCTCACCCGGTTCCCCTGCGTTGGAACCTCAGAGTAAAATTTTAAATGTTAAGAAGTAGGAATAATCTGGCTTAGTAGCATTTAAAACATTGTGTCTAATTTACTCGGTAGCATGATTGCCATTTTATCATGTACAGTATTGTCCACACATTTATCAGACTGATAAAAGTAAAAGTACCAGTATATTAGGCGTAAAATTTGAATGTAAGTATGTGTGTTAAATAATTGAATAAACAAATTAAAACAGTGAGTGTAAAATAATGTTGTGTGTTTCGCGATTAGTTGCAAGCATCCATGAGATGGGCTGTGGAGATTTCTCCTTACATTGGGAGTCTCGTATGCGTCCGAATGTTTTTCATTTAGCTTTTTCAGAACAACTGTATATTCCCAGGAGAGCCCTAGAAGACACTCCTCACATGTGTTGTGTGATTTACGCGTAAAGTCAGCGAGTATTCGAAGAAGATGCATTTGGTTTCTTCTTATAAAAGACACGGAGATGTGTATTATCATCTTTAAAATAAGTGCATGATGTGTTTTATAAGTTCAAAACCTCAATAAATGTTGGATACATGTTTAAGATGTACGATGAATGATTTGTTTTGCTGTAGTAACATGTTTGTTACTATGTTTTATCACTTCAATAAACTTAAAAATAAAAATGAACGTTGAATAATGATTTGTTTGGTGTAGTAACATGTTTGTTACTATGTTTTAAATGTATGATCACCTAAAAGTATTGTAAAGGTTTATTTTTATAAACATGGAGATGTTTAGTATCGTCTTTAAAATAAGTACATGATGTGTTTTATAAGATCAAAACCTCAATAAATGTTGGATACATGTTTAAGATGAGCGACGAATGATTTGTTTCGATGTAGTAACATGTTTGTTACTATGTTTTATAACTTCAATAAACTTAAAAATATAAAATGAACGTTGTATAATGATTTGTTTTGCTGAAGTGACATGTTTGTTACTATGTTTTATATACATGACCGTCTAAAAGTATTGTAAATGTTTATTTTTATAAACATGGAAATGTTTAATATCATCTTTAAAATAAGTGGGTTATGGGTTCAATAAACTTAAATGTTGAATACATGTTTAAGTACAATGTACAATGAATGATTTAGTAACATGTTTGATACTTTGATGTCATGTATAATTATATTTGCATTACCATCTGTTTTAACCCTCTGAGGTCTGAGGGGGTTTGGGAATGCTGCTGATGTTTTGCTACAATAATACGTGAGCAGCGTGATCGTACATGTTTGTGTTTTGAGAAAACAAAAATACTTGTTTAAAATTTTAGTGACAATATTTTACATGTTTTTAATTTGTCTTTTGCTTTTTTTTTGTGTGTGTGTGTGTGTGTTTGAGTTTGCATCATGTGATTGCTTTTTGTGTTTTATTTTGCATGTATGTTTGTGTATTAGTCTGCATGATTGTGTTTTGTGTTTGAGTTTGTGTCGTGTTTGCTTTTTAGTTTTTAGTTTGCATGTTTGTTTGTGTTTTGTGTTTGAGTTGGTGTTGTGTTTGCTTTTTAGTTTTTAGTTTGCATGATTGTTTGTGTGAGTGTTTGAGTTTGTGTTGTGTTTGCTTTTTAGTTTTTAGTTTGCATGTTTGATTGTGTTTTGTGTTTGAGTTTGTGTTGTGTTTGCTTTTTAGTTTTTAGTTTGCATGTTTGTTTGTGTTTGAGTTTGCGTCGTGTTTGCTTTTTAGTTTTTAGTTTGCATGTTTGTTTGTGTTTTGTGTTTTATTTTTCATGTTTGTTTGTGTGAGTGTTTGTACTTGAGTCACTTTTTAGGTTGAAATGTTTAAAGGACTTATCAGATCACACATTTTTCTAATAATTTGGATATTACATTGATATAACAACATAAATGTGATTTATGATGAAATGTCTTGAGTCCTACTATAATAATTTAAATGACTTAAAATATTTTACTACAAATGGAAGTAGGTTGAACTTTTTGTGTGACGGGTAGGTGTTCACTTTGTAGAGTACAAAAACTTTATAAAAATATAGTAAATAATGTTTATTAAAAAATATAGAAATAGAGAAAGTTTACTGTGATTGGGTAGGTTAAGGGGTTTCAAAGTATCAAACTGACATGCCCAGGCATGTCCAGGTCACCCATAATCCATATGGTTTGGTCTGTTTAAATACATTTTTCCCTGTACTTATTTTAACAATATTTACCGCTTCCCAAAAAATAGCGTTAATGTTTTTCTTTGTTTTATATCATGCGTGATTACACCGTTTATATTCATTTCTTTTTTATAGAAGAGAATAAGACTTGTAGGACTGAACATGTGTGTTTGTGTACATGATTGAGTTACACTGTTGAGGCCCAAGTGTTATCATTTATGTTTTTAAAACATTAAAGACTTTGTAGATATATTTCATTGTGCGGTTATGGATAAAATAAAAGACTTTGTGTTTGATGTGAAATAAATTATGGTTCAGCTAAAATGTAAGCTTAAGCCAGGAGGAACTAGTTGCATTTCGTTTATTAAAAATAACTAGAAAATAAATGTATTACATTTAAAATGTTTGCAAACCCTCTCTTTCACACAGTAATCCGATCCACAGAAATCTTCAAACAGTGGTATAGCGTGAGAACAAGGACTAGAACTAATTCGGACCCACTGCAAAAATGGTATACAGAAGACCAGCTCAAATAGAGCCGCACTCGTAACTTGTGTTAATAGAGACTTTTCAATAAGAAATATTTTTTATAGCAACTAATATATATTGTTGAACAAGTATTTTATATACATCCAATACATGTACAGGTACTTTTACATGTAAGATGTTCAAATGGTTTTGTTAACATGCGCTCTTGTTGCACACACGCATGCTGAGGAGGGGAGTATGAGGTCAAAGAGGTCAAATGGGCCTCTGTGCTCTTGTTGCACACAAGCACACTGATGAGGGAATATGAGACCAAAGAGGGCCACAGACACACGCACGCAGACGGAGACAATTTTTTACCCTAGACTGTAAAAAGGTAAGGTTTTTACTTTTTTTATTTATATTATGATTATGATTTTATGTTTAGTATTATTTGCACTTGTTTTATAATTGTTTATACTCATCTTTTTGTAATAAGCATACATAAACGCCCCTCCCTACAACTGATGTAGGACTAGACCGTAAAACATTCTTCAGAGCTTCATTCCTCACCCAACAACGGATGGACACGCAAACAGGATATAGTTCTCTACCCTGATGGCGCAACACCGGACTACCCGGCGCAAACAACATATATCACCATCCCTGGGGGATATAGCTTGACACGATACCGGGTAACTCCCCATTGTAAATTTGGTACAACAACCGTAAACCCGTCATTGGACGGTTCAACACCGGGGTAAGCAGCTCATAAATTTGTCGGTACAACCTTAAACCCGTCATTGGATGGTTCAACACCGGGGTAAGCATGTTGTAAATTTTCGCTACAACCGTAAACCCGTCATCCGTTGACGCAACACCCGGTATACCCCTTCATAAATCCTCTCAACAGCCCATAAACCTGTCACCCGTTGACGTCGCACCTGGTCAATCCATCAAACAAGGTCAGTAGAGTTCACTAGTTCAGCGCGGGGACAAACACGTGGTCATGCTCTACGTGGGTGGGCCCCAGGGGGGAGGGGCGTGGGGGAGGGGGAAAGGTCAAAAGGTCAAAGCCATTAATCATTTTTGGCAGGCGGTGTACCCTTATCACTACTCTTATACAGTAAAAGGAGGAATTTTAGGAGTGATGTTTTGGATACAGGGTTGGGGTCAATTCAGGAATGAACTCCATTTCAAAGAAGGAAATGGAATTGGAATTGGAAATCAACAACAATTACAGGAAACAGAGTTGGAATTGAATTTGAATTACAGGAAGTGGAATTCAATTCAGGGAAATTCCAATGAGTCCTGTTTATTGCTATTTCTGAGCATTTATTTGTGATTGCATTTAGAGACATACATTTGAACTTTATTTATGATGCTTTACAAATACCAAGTAATGTATGAAATAGAGTTGATCAAATGCAAGTAAATAAAAATGAGAACTGTACATTATGAATTAATTATTGAATGACAGTGGTGATACGTTTCTGGATGTACTATACATTCAATATATGATTACCACATAATATATGTCTCAACTCACAAAAAAATGAGTCATGTTCATTCATGTATTTCATTCACTTTTTATTGCATCGAATTATCATCATTTCCTGAAATTTGGCATGTGAAATGATCATACTTGACATACTAAACATACAGTACTTTCTATTTCTTTTATATGTTTGTTGTTTATGTGATTTACAATATTTAATGTACTATAAACTATTAAGCAAATAAAGTCAAATTATTTTATTTAGCAACTCAAGTGGAATTTAGTGGAATTTATTTGATTTCAATTCTGTTTCCCGACATTCCAATTCCAAATCCAATTCCATTCCAGGAAGTGAATTGGAATTTACCATTCATTCTCAATTCAATTCATGAATGGCCCCAACCCTGTTTGGAAACATGTGCCCTAACCCTGAAGATCGCAGAGATTAGATACAGTAATTTTGTGCTTTTTTTAGACCCCCCCCCCCCCCCCCCCACACACACACACCACCCTTTTTTTAAACGGGGCTTTTTGCTGTTTTTTGTTGTTGTTGTTGTTGTTGTTCAGAATGCTCTTGTGTGTTTCATGGATATTTTGTTTACTGTAAGCAAAACTGTAACACTTTTTCTGTTCTATCATACCGTGTTTCTATTGTACCTGTACTTATTTGCTTTTTACTGGAATGCTTTTGAATGTGAACATTACTGTACATGTAAACAGACAGTTCCCAACCAAGAAATTTAGTGTCAAAATGGTGGATAGCATGTTTTGCATGCAAATACCTGTAAAACTGAAACATAAAAGTCTATGCAGTTTTTGTAATATCAACAATAGCTAGTATTTTGAAACCTGGTGTACTTTGATTGACTGCATGTACCTTGTGAAGTGAAAACAAGTGTTATTCTTTGACAGAATAATTTCATTTTGAGTCAGATTTCCAGTGTTTTGGTAAAGTTAGTGTGTGCAGAGAAAGATGTGTTCTGTTTTGAAATGAAGAGTTAGTATATATTTAACAAAATTTATTTTTGAGAAGAAAATTATCCATTTGGCCTATTGTGTTTTGTAGGTGGGAGTCTGTGTTAAGAGTTTAGAAAAAGTATCTGAAGTATGGGTAAGCGCTTGTTAGCGACTGAAAAAAACTGTAAGACTGGTTTTGTGCTCCAGGGTCACATGTGTGTCAGTATAATCCAACCTTACTGAAGAATATTTTTGCTAGTACAGTATATGAAGTATATCTATGTTTAGCACATAAAAACTGTCTGAAGGTATTCTTTCATATTTTTGGTTTTTAAGAAGTAACTAACAGCGCACTGGAGTAAAGAATGGCTTGATTCTGATGGATGAAGTTTCAGCAGGTCTGACCTGTGGTTTTGAGCGCTGGTTGTCTGTGTGTGTGTGAGTGTGTGTGTGTGTGTGTGTGAGTGTGTGTGTGTGTGTGTGTGTGTGTGTGTCTGTGTGTGTGTGTGTGTGTGTGTGTGTGTGTGTGTGTGTGTGTGTGTGTCTGTGTGTGTGTGTGTGTGTGTGTGTGTGTGTGTGTGTGTGTGTGTGTGTGTGTGTGTGTGTGTGTGTGTGTGTGTGCGTGCGTGTGTGTGTGTGTGTGTGTCAGGGTTATATCTGCTTCTGTTTTGTAGCCTTGACACTGAAGCAGAGGAGTGTTTCTCATCAGTTCCTCCTCTCCAGTGTGTGTTCGTCCAGCATAAATCTCCTCACTCATTTCTCTGTCAGTGTTTTCCAAGTGTGTGTTTGATACAATACAAGGCAGATGACCTGAATAGTCGCTAGTCTCTGTGTTTCGTTGCTTATTAAAATCTATCAGTTAGAAAAGTAAAAGACATTAAATCAGTACCTGGACGCACTACCAGCTCATAAAATTGTGAAGTTTTTGTTATACTGCCTTTTCCTACTTTTGAATCATGGACCACTTGGAAAGTTCTCTATTGTTGGCAGGACGTGTTTTAATTGAGCAGAAGGTGAAAGAAGATCTGTTTCATAAATTCACTCGTGCGTTCGCTCATAAATTACATAGTGGATACTCTGGCATTCAGATCTCTCTGCCTTTTATTAAGAGGTTCTGTTGGATTTCTGTCATGAATCCGATTGCTTGCACTTTGTGAAGGATGAGTGATTGCGATAATAAATGTGTGTTTGAGGTGGACAGGCGTCATCAGACAGCGGTCCGTCACACTGACAGCTGATGAAACTGTGGTGAAGGTGAATGTGTGAGTGTTTGAAACACATCTGTGGCTGGGTTCCTCTTCGTCCATTGATCTGAACCAGAGAAACCAAGATGAACGAGCATCACCATAAACACGTCTGCTAAAGCCATCATGTGTTGATGTAATGGTGCGGAGCATCTGTGCTGTTCAAACGGAAATTAAATACTTATTTGAGTTTAGCTCGCTTTAGCCTTGAGCTTCTGTTCGCAGATTTATGAGTGTTATTTTTAAGATCATCTGAACAAAATGATTGGCAAAGCTACTTCAGAAATGTTCAACACATTCAGTGATGTACAGCCAGTTCCTCTTCAGTTTTCATACTGTACCTGCCGACAACATCAGACTGAAGTTCATGTCTTTCTGAATCTGAATCACATAAAAATAAGAATATATCTCAGTATCACAATCTATCCACCAAATTAAAATCACCATATTTTTGTAATTCACTGCAAAAAACAAACAAACAAACAAACAAAAAAAACGTAGTATTATTCTCTTGTTTCTTCACTATAAATATCTAAGAATTCTTGAATCAGGATGCATTTAGTTGACAAGCGAAAAGATTTTTCTGAGAAAAAAACGTTAGTTTTCTCTTAAAACAAGCAAAACTATCTGCCAGTGGGATAAAATAATCTTAAATCAAAGCCTAAACAAGAGTATTTTTTTTCTTGCCCCATTGGCAGATATTTTTGCTTGTTTTAAGGAAAAATTAACACAATTTGAAAATTGTTTTCCAGAAAACAAGACAAACCTTAAGTCACTTTACTTTAATTTAAGAGTTTGTAGGTATTTATACTAGAAAAAGAGAGAAAAATACTAAGGAAGACAATCATTGTTTGCAGTGTAACTGTGGAGATAAACAAATGAATCACACTTTTGATGAGAGATCTGCTTTTATTGTTATTTAGAGTTTGTGTATTTGGAAAGCTCTTAATCATAATGAAGCAACAAATGAGAACCCATTACAATGCATTTAGTTTCCAACAGCTCATATTTGCAATGCCACATTACATATCAATGATTTTGGAGAGTTACCATTATTACTATGAAATCTCTTACTGTCTAGAATTTGCATTTCCTAGCCTAGGTTGCATTAGAATCTGGATTTAGATTTTCATGCCTCTGAACAATTTTACAATTTTGGGTTTGGCAAAACAAAAGCATGCACTTCACTGGAAAAACTCAAACAGGGTGCTTGTGAAATTACTGATAGTGAAAATTGAACAAGTCTGCACATGTAGGCTCCAAAAATACAAGAATTTAATGTCAGACTGTCACAAAGATGACATTTTGAGCATGCAGACTCACCATCATTGTTGGGTTTGAAAACTAATTGAGCAAATGTAATTTTTTGTAGTTATTTCTTAAATCTACACATGTCATAATTCAAAAGTAAATGCAGATGGTTGTTAGGGGTGTATTTGGTCTATGTGAAATGTGTTTAGTGAAGTCTGCTGTGTTCAGTCTGGTGTTGAGCAGCAGTAGTGTTGTGTGTGCTGTGAGTGTTATCATAGTGGAAGTTATCAGAGCAGTTTATCTGTGTGTCCCGCAGCAGCTCTCACTCCCTCCAGACACACGGCCCTGAGTCTGAGATAGTGCAGCGTCAATGAGACACCGATCACATCCCTTCCGGCAAACCACAGATAACCAGCAGCTCTACAACACTAAACCTCATTAATACGACCATCCGCTGCATATGAGGACATTCAGACAGTTTATTAACATGACATAGCCTCAAGAAAAAGAAATGGGCAACACAAATATAAAAAACATTAAATTCTACAAAATGTATACATATTGATTTTCCAGATTAAAAATACAAATTAAGACCTATTGCTTGTGAAAACTGCACCAAAAACAAAAACACTGTGCAGGCACTTGTTTGTATTGTATGTTTGATGGAAAGTCATTTGAATATAATATTGATAATTAACCCTTGTGCGTAAAAAAAAAAGAAAGTTACACGTAGGTGCAAAATGGACAAAAATGTCCAAAAACAGTCATAAAAATATGATTTATAGTTTTTTTTCCCCACTTTCTGTAACGTATCTGGTCTTCCCTGTCATCATGAACTCTTGCACCACACTTCATGGACTACAATCCCCATAAGCCACTGCACCAATCACTGCACACATCTGTTCCTCATTTCCCACTGAACTGATTGCTGCATACACCTGTTTCACATTTACTGACTGCATTTAAGCCACTCTCACACACAGCCACCTGGCGAAGTCTAATGGTTCCCATGGTCATTATTCTAAGCGTGTTTCTCTGGATTGGATTGCCTGTGTATGACTCTGGACTGTGTACCCCGTTATTGATTCCTGCTGCCTGCCATTTGCGACCACTGCTTGATTATTGAACTGTTTCCCGGATTACCTACGTTGTTCCTGTTTCCTGGCGTTTACTCCTGCTTGTTGACTATTCTAATAAAGCCTTGCAAATGGATCCGCACGTCTCTGACTCCTCCTTGTGACAGAAGACTTCGCCACACTTGGATCCAGCGGCTTTATTTCACCACCAGCAGTTCACCATGAACCCAGCCACTCAAATCATGCGTCTCCGTCAGGGTGAGCGTCCCATAGAGGACTACATCATAGACTTTATTGAACTAGCTAATCAGACTTCAATGAGCAGTCTATGCCTGATGATATTTTTTCATGGAGGCCTTTCTGAGCCACTCCACTCTTTAATGCCACTTCATGAACCCGATTGGACTTTAGGACATTATATAGACATTGCACTGCGATTGAGTGGCTCTCCCTTTACTGTGGATGTTTTAAAAGAGCCACAGCACAAGATGTCTGCCAGCCCCGAGCCTCAGCACAAGAAGTCTACCACGCCAGAGCCTGCTACAAAAATGGCCTATCCTAGGTTAATTTCTAGCGTGGAGGACCCACCGCTGCTGTCGGCTCGAGCAGCAGGTCTCCCAACCAGCCCTCCAGTGACTGCGCCGCCAGAGCGCCCTCCAGTGACTGCGCCGCCAGAGCGCCCTCCAGTGACCGCTCGCTCAGAGCCTGCTCTTCCAGAGTCTCCGCTGGAGACGCCCAGCCCTCCTGAATCTCCGCTGGGGTCGTCCAGTTCTCCAGAGCCCGCTCCTCAAGAGCGTCGTCCAGAGCCCGCTTCACAAAAGCGTCGTCCAGAGCCCGCTTCACAAGAGCTCCGCTCCACTCCGCTGGTTCCGCCCAGCCTTCCAGACACTCCGCTGGTTCCGCCCAGCCTTCCAGACACTCCGCTGGTTCAGCCCTGCCTTCCAGAGACTCCGCTGGTTCCGCCCAGTCTTCCAGAGACTCCGCTGGTTCAGCCCTGCCTTCCAGACACTCCGCTGGTTCCGCCCAGCCTTCCAGACACTCCGCTGGTTCAGCCCTGCCTTCCAGAGACTCCGCTGGTTCCGCCCAGTCTTCCAGAGACTCCGCTGGTTCTGCCAAGCCTTCCAGAGACTCCGCTGGTTCCGCCCAGCCTTCCAGAGACTCCGCTGGTTCCGCCCAGCCTTCCAGAGACTCCGCTGGTTCTGCCCAGCCTTCCAGAGACTCCGCTGGTTCAGCCCAGCCTTCCAGAGACTCCGCTGGTTCAGCCCAGCCTTCCAGAGACTCCGCTGGTTCAGCCCTGCCTTCCAGAGACTCCGCTGGTTCCGCCCAGCCTTCCAGAGACTCCGCTGGTTCAGCCCTGCCTTCCAGAGACTCCGCTGGTTCCGCCCAGCCTTCCAGACACTCCGCTGATTCAGCCCTGCCTTCCAGAGACCCCGCTGGTTCCGCCCAGCCTTCCAGAGACTCCGCTGGTTCAGCCCCGCCTTCCAGAGACTCCGCTGGTTCCGCCCAACCTTCCAGACAATCCGCTGGTTCAGCCCTGCATTCCAGAGCCTCCGCTGGTTCCGCCCAGCTTTCCAGAGACTCCGCTGGTTACATCCAGTCGTCCTGAGATTCCTGTCGGCCCGGTTCTGGTCACGGAGCTCAAGCATGGACTGTTCCCACCCACCCTCCCTGCTGCTCCAGTCCTGCCACCTCTGTCTCCTGACAGTCCCTCTACTCACCCCCATCCCACCTTCGTGGCAGAGGACTTGCCGTGGGACTGCCAGTCGCCATCGGTGTCCAGACTGAAGGACCCCTCACCATCACCTCCAGTCTCAGAGTCCTGGACTCCACCTCGGTCCTCCGACCCTGCGGCTCCACCCCGGCTCTGTGCTCCCTCGTCTCCGTTGTCGGCCGTCGGCCCAACAGCTCCTCCGGGCTCCATCGTCTCTCCGGCTCCGCCCCGGTCAGTCGTCACCCCACCTTCGCCTCTGGACTCTACTCCTCCGGCTGCGCCTCGTCACTCCGTCCTGCCGGCTCTGTGGACCTCCTCCCTCCCGTGGGCACAGCCTCGATCCTCTGTCACTCCGGCTCCGCTGCGTACCTCCGGACCTCCATCTCCGCCGGGGTCGCCAGAGCCTTGGGTTCCGCCTTGGCCCTCCGGATCCTCTGTGTCGCCCAGGACCATCGACTCTCCGGTTCCGCCTCGGGCTCCACCGGCTCTACCTCCGTCGGTCGGCCCCATGCAGGAGCCAACCCTTCCTCCTCCATGGCTTCTCCCTCCGTCGGCTCCGCCTCATTTCGTGGTTCCAGTACCACTACATGGACCTGGCCCTCCATCCCTCCCCCTGTTCCGCCTCCGCTCCACCACCCTCAAGATGGTTAAGGTGGTTAGAGCGTCTGGAAGCCGCTCCTTGCGGAGGGGCTATGTAACGTATCTGGTCTTCCCTGTCATCATGAACTCTTGCACCACACTTCATGGACTACAATCCCCATAAGCCACTGCACCAATCACTGCACACATCTGTTCCTCATTTCCCACTGAACTGATTGCTGCATACACCTGTTTCACATTTACTGACTGCATTTAAGCCACTCTCACACACAGCCACCTGGCGAAGTCTAATGGTTCCCATGGTCATTATTCTAAGCGTGTTTCTCTGGATTGGATTGCCTGTGTATGACTCTGGACTGTGTACCCCGTTATTGATTCCTGCTGCCTGCCATTTGCGACCACTGCTTGATTATTGAACTGTTTCCCGGATTACCTACGTTGTTCCTGTTTCCTGGCGTTTACTCCTGCTTGTTGACTATTCTAATAAAGCCTTGCAAATGGATCCGCACGTCTCTGACTCCTCCTTGTGACACTTTCACTGATGTCATTTTTTAACCAGCATCTGTTCTATCCATAGATACCAAATATTCATTAATTTTCAGAATTGTAACCCTTTAAATGCTGGTTTGTTTACATAATGACACGTGTTTTTTTATAAAAAAAAATGAAAAATAGTAGTAATTTCCATATACTAAATGATAAGCAGATTTTTCTTTGCTTATTAGCTTCTTGGGTGTGTCAATGAAGAACAACAACATTCATTTTGAGGAATTTTTTTTTTTTATGTAGTGTCAGATTTAAAAAAAATAATAAAAAAACTAACACTAACACAGGTCCATAATGAACAAAAACTGTCCATGTCAAAAAACTGTCAGAGAAATTTTATATCTTAATATTTTTTTTCCGCTTTCACTGACTGTTGTTTTTTATCAGCATCTCTTCTATTCATAATTACCAAACGTTCATTCATTTTCAGAATTGTAATGCTTTAAAAGCTGGTTTCTTTCCATAATGCTGACTGTCAGTGGGCAACACCAGCTCCAGAGCTTCCTCTGCTGAGTAACGTCTCTTCATCTTGCAACCAATGAAATGACCAAGCCCTCAAGCACCAAATATGTATTTGCATAAAATCTACCAGACTCCACAATCAGCGTTTTCTTACGGTCAAAACAAAAACAATGTGTTTAGGGGCTTCTGAAATTCTACGTCAAATTCAAGCTCAACTTTTATTTCTGTACAAAAACAATAACAAATGAATAACCAATTACACACATTACATGCAAACCACACTCTGACATCCTCACCAACATACCCACACAATTATAGCTGCATTATTTTTCCAATTGACTCTATAATAGACAGAAAACATGAATAAAGCGAGTATTTCTTTTATATGCCAAATTAAAGAAAATGGCACAGTCTAGTAAAAATTGTAAAAATGTAAAATCTGAAGCCTTGCCCATAGAATGAATGCATTTGAGCTGTTTTATAGTCAAATGGCCCTGGGTTAAAAAAAAAAAAAGCGGTTTTAATGGGTTTCAATGTGGACATTTTTGTTGTTAAGGTCCTGAGTGTGAGTATTTTTTTTTGTACAGAAAGTAAAATAGATCTTTTGAAAGAAATGAGGGTGAAATATTACAATTTCAATAAAAATACACACCTGAGCCAAGATTTATGCAGTTGGCATTAACACAGAAAAACTAAACTAAAATGGACAAAAAATGTCCATAAGTTCGAACAATGGTTAATAGTTAATAAGAATTATTACAAATATCAAGAGCAAATAACAGTGTAATCTCTCCTGGTCCATTTACCTCAGTCTATCCTACTATATGCATGCATACACAGGCAGCTTTTGAAAAGACGTATTTAATATTTAGTCATATACTGCCCTCTTGTGGTGTGAAGGTGCATTTCATAATTCATTATTTCAATATGATCAGCTACAAACTCAAATATTTACTTCTACTGTCTTTAGTTAATGTGTTTCTCAGTATAAATGAGATTAAAAATGCTCATGAATATGCTCTCATTGTCTCAAATCTTGTTTAAGATATCTTAAAATCAGTCTTTAAGTTTAAACCAATCCCACTGGGTATTAAATGTTCGACAAAAAAATCAAAATGAGATTGTTATTTATAAATGGACTGGTCAAGCTTTTCATTATAAAGTGGGATTTGTAAATTTGCTATAAATGTGTAATGATAGAGTGCTCCAGGGTCACATATGTCAATATGTTGAATCGCTCTCACTGTATTTTGACGGTAAATGTCAAAGTGACATGCCATCTGTGCTGTCTCAATTCAGACATTTTTTACCAGCATGCACTGCTCCAAATTAGATGCCGATCCGATGAAGTGAAACATACTTAATGCCCAACTATACTTGGCCTATGTGATTTAAAAAACAGCTTTAAACAGTGTAACATAATAAATCATGGAAATATATTTAGCTTTAACCAAAAATGTATTTTAAGTTCGGAAATGTATTTGTTTAAGCAAAATTTTGTAATATATTATATGGGAGTGTCCTTGGGGAGTGAGCATTTAAGCTTAAGAAAACCTTTTACATAAAGAAAATAATGTCATATCTGCCATTCACGAACTACAAAACATGCCAGCTTTGAAGTGGAGGATTTAATTTGTATTCAAATCAATTTAAGTCACAGAAAACAACATTTTGCATTGCAGCCTTGTTCCAGCATAAATGTTGGTCCATAGAAACACTGCTAGAAGTCGTAAAATTAGTAAAACCCCTGAAAATGATTTGTATGGAACACCTTTTAATATACAATCTAATGACATTTTTACCAAAACATGTTGATGAACAATGTCAAATATATACTGTAACTTTTTTTTTTGTTGTTGTTGCATTTAATCCATTAGGACAGACAGATATGAATAGAAAGCAAGAAAGTGAAGTGGTGGAGTGAGAGGGATGTGATTGAGTCAGGACTTCAATGAGTTAATATGTACTTAAGAGTATCAAGTAAACATATTAAAAAAGAATGGTCAAACAATTGTCTGCAACTTAGTAATAAGTTGTACTATTCTTGCTAACAATCCTAGAGAGATACTTTGTGCACTAAAATATTATAATCATGATCCGTCAGTGTTGTATATTAGTGGAGCAAGCGAACATGCAAACATGCAAAAAAAGACAAGGCAAAATAAATCAACACACAAAAACGTCAGTACAGGGCAACTGATGTGAAGATATATATCATTTGCAAATCAAAACTAAGCTTTGTCTAATATGAGTGATTGGGTAAGAGAACAGAAGTACTTCCTCCAGGATCTAATTCTGATTTCTTCCGTGTCTGAGAAGAGCAGAGAACTTCCACATTTCGATGCACTGTGACAGCAGAATGTCTTCAGGGAAGAACTGGTCCACCTCAGGAGGAACGTCCAGACCCTTACGCTCCATGTAGCCCTCAACCGTTTCTTTCAGACTGGAGGACAGACAGAAATCAATCAGTTTATGATGCATTTCCATTGAGAACACATAGTGAGAACATATGTTTGACATGAGGCAGTACAAACGCAGGCTGGCAGGCGACATGTGACCGTGACAGTGGGGCTCAGAGGAGGATCAGTTCCACATAGCCAGTCAGAAATTACATTAAATAATTTACATAATTTAATGAGCATTGAGTACACAAAAATGGTATAATTCCAAAACAGGCATGGCTGAAAATACGATTAACTTTCAGTTCATTAAGTGAGTCATTCTGATGAATTCATGGAATTCGTTTAGTGAAGGATTCATCAGACTGATTCAAAGCAGCAACTTGATGGAAAATAATGAACAAGCTACACTATAAATAGATTTCACCAGTTTCAATGTAAAAACCTAAGTTCAGCAGCTGCCTTAAAATGTTAAGTTAGACCAACTTAAAACTACAAGTTATTTCAACTCACAGTAAAATGTGTTAAAATGACTTAACATTTTAAGTTAATTCCAAAGTTGAAAGTGGTGACAACGTTTTACAGCAATTTTGCTTACCCCCAGTCAGGCCTGAAAGTGTCGGTGTCTTTTGGTTTCTTCAGAACTAAAAGCAGAAATTCATGAATCTCCAACAGGAAGGCACCAGCGCTGGACTTAGTCAAAAAACTAGTGAGCTGGCTCTTGTGTTCCTCCTGCAGAGGATGTTTGTACTCCTCACTGATTTCTTTAAAAGGGTCCTGAAGAGCAGATGAACAGTGTCATGATCATAGACAAGCTGAACACTGAATACTGAGTTTCCTGTGTTGAGTGTCTCACCCCCTTCAGGCGGAGCAGATAATCCCTCTTGATTTAAGACTTTTCAGATATTTTGGCTGGAAACGAGACAAAACATCTAAGAAAAGCATTTTTTGCAGTGTGAAGACTGCTTTTCATCATGGACAGTTGGACTTCTAATACTTAAAATATATAAAACATATTTTATCAGTGAAGTGAATGGTCCATCTTTAAAAAGGTCAGGGGCTTTAGGCAAAACCGCCGTGTTTTAGAAATTCAGTCAGCCAAGGAGTAAAATGTAAATAGTTATCTGCCTTGATACCCGTTTAGTTTGTTTAGGTTTTTCTATCACTTTTTAATATTTGATGTTTTCTTTCCTTAAAGTGTTCCATTTGTTTGTTCGTATATAGTTTTTTTTTTTTTAAACAATGGTAACTGTTTGTCAAGAAGAATTGTAACACCGCTCTCTTTTTAGGATGTTACTCTGAGGGGTTCAACAGATTTTTGACTTGTACTGATATAAACCACACCTCACAAAACAAATGCTCTTTAAACCCAATTTAATTTCCTCACAAGTGCTTATAACACACCACAAAAAAAAAAAAAAACAGGTTCATGAAAAACCTCTTAGCAATTTCAACAGTCTTTGTCTCTTAAATGAGTCAATGAAAGGATGATCGAACCTATCGCTTTGATGTACAGTCTTTGAGATGAAATGACAAAGAGGAAGTATTGAGAGATTCACTTCCAAAGGAAATTTGAGAGCGACGCAATGCAATTATCCACAGTACGAGACTAGTCCGTGATCAACAGCGTTCGGCGAGTCATCTTCAGCGCTGCGTTGGTTAAAAGTGCCATAACCTTGTAACCTGCGCCAACCGCACATGATTTCCTATTCCCTTCGTATCCAAATCTCGTTCGTATAAAGCAGTGGTTCTCAATCCTGGTCCTGGGGGACCCCTGCTCTGCACATTTTGCATGTCTTCCTTATTTAACACACCTGATTGAGATCTTCAGCTTGTTAGTTCAGTTCATGGATCTCTCTCCTAATGAGCTGATGATCTCAATCAGGTGTGTTTAATAAGGGAGACATGCAAAATGGACCCCAGGACCAGGATTGAGAACCACTGGTATAAAGAACACACAGATGGTACGACACTAAAAAGTCCTTTCTACAAAGAAAGCAAAATGGCTGACATCAATACACTTTTATACAAATACGATGTCAAAATGACAAGACATTCCTTACTCACAGTCGAGCGTAAACTCAAGAGTTCTCAACAACGGACTTGAAAGAGCCGACAGGTAGCGCGAGTTCACCACAATGGCAATGGCTGCGTCCGAAATCGCCTACTTCTCTACTATTTAGTAGGGAAAAGCAGTAGGCGAGCAAATAAGTATGTCCGAATCCTAAGTATTTATAAAAGAGTAGGCGAGAATTAGTAGGCGAATGCACTAATTCTCGCGAGATTCGGGTGTACGTCTACTTAAAGTGCGTCCGAATATGCCTACTTAACTACTATATAGTAGGAAAAAAAGAGTACGTGAAGAAAGAAGTACGTCCGAAACCTCAGTATTCACAAAAGAGTAGGCGAGAAATCCCCGGATGTCCTACTGCTTCAGCCCAGATCCTGAAGTCTTCATCGATGGATACTTTTCAATCCCAGGAGTCCACAGGAGGCCAAAACGTCATCATCGAACGTGATTGAGAACCACGACGAGGGTGTTTACAAATGTGAGTATTACAACCAAAACACGGTTCCCTGTCTTAAAAATCATATTTGTTGAGCTACTTTATCGTAAACTGTTGATTTGCATAAGGTGCCAAGATGTTATACAGTATGCTATAGTATATTTGTGATTTCGCTGTTAAAACATGTTTTATGACGTATAGCGAACATTAAGCTTCAGGTAGCACACGCACGTCTTTAAAAGCGGATTTACATAAAACATATACATTTTAAAGACGTTTAATAAATGTCTATTTAACAAATGACAGGAAAATGTTCTAGACTAGAGCAACACACAACACAAAACATCTGAGTGAGTGATGATGGACGTTATGTGAGAATTCACTGTCACTGCTTTACATTAATGTAAGTAATGTAAATAAACACATATACATATAGTAGGCCTAACTGAACTTCAAACTCATTTCAAACAGAGCTATAACAGAACTTTTCTGATTCTTGATTTATGTGACTTTGTTGCAGATGTTTTGTGGTGGAGCAGGACCTGAAAGGAAAGGTGACAGCAGCATTTTTGGGGAAAAGTAAAATCTGAAACTTAATATAAAGATTGATCATTTTGTAACTTCCAATACAGAGATCTAATGACTCTGTGCTGTTAAAATGACAGTTTTTGTATTATATTTGTGCATCTTTGTATGATCTGAAATGTCTGCAGACTGGTGTGTGCAGTAAGAAAGGAGAAATCCACAGCAGCATCCTGGAAATGAGACCCTCCATCACTCCACCTGCCCTTTGTCTCATCTGGACCAGATGTTGCTGCGGTCTCTTCATCAAAAAGACTAGAAGACCAATATGTCTAATAAAGCTTTGTTCCATGTGTATTTATTTATGTTCATGGTTACTTTTATTATTTTACTAATTTATTCATGTTTCCTGATGTTGTCAGTAAATAAAATATAACATTTTCATAAGCGTATGCATTTATTCATTATTTCATTGAAAAAAACAACAACATTATGCTTGTTTAACTAAAAATATCATTAATTATTAGTCAGCATTTATCATTATTGTTGGTACGTGTTGGAGTGGGCTAAATGCATTCTAAAGTTATTTTAATTTCTAAATAGTAATACTTAAATTTTCCGAGTGTAAAATGAACAGTCTTCTCCAAAGGTAAGATCTTTGAACAACTGATCGACGTCTCTTTTGTGCAGATGTTGTAAACATGGAGGAGAGCGTACTAGGTAGGGTTGTCATGTTACTGATGCCATGAGGTGTCGCTGTCGCTCAAATTTTTGTATTATTATTACTGCAGAATTTATAATTCCATACAAACTCAGGGAAAGACTTAAGTATCTTTAACAAAGAACAATCATGACAGAAAACATAACTATAAAAGGTTTGCGTACATAGTACAAGATTTGATACAGAAAAAAATATTAAATATATTTGAATATTCATAAAATCGCAATGAATTAAAAATTGCATTTGTTTTTGTTATTTATTTATTATTATTTTAAGTTTCAGGGATGAAAGGACAGAGAAATTCAGCAAGAAAAAGGAAAACAAATCAGATCTAAGCTAGTTTTGCACAATTTTGCCCATTAACATATTCAAGACAACACATTTGGGGGTTTTAGTCATTTTAGTATTGTTAAAAATATAAAAACTTCAATCAATCCAAAATAAGCAAATTTCATCAACATCAAAATGTTTACAGATAGATGAATTAAATCCGTCGCTCATATCATTTCATGTTGCGCTTTTTATAACGTCATAGGTCACATGATAACGTCAACATGGCGGAACGCATCCATACTCAACGAGATTTGGCTGTTGAGTAGGTACTCTTTTAGCGCTCGTTAAGTAAGTACTTATTGAAATTAAGTACCTACTCATTGAGTAGGCGATTTCGGACGCAGCCAATGTCTCCAAGATCATTAAAGAGTCTTGTAGGTGAGTTTGATCAGGGTTGGAGCTAAACTCCGGGCAGTATTTGAGGAACCCTGGTTTAATGCATGTGGTTTTTAAAGGATGCTCTATTTTAAGTGTTTTACAGCGATAGTTCACATAAAAATGAAAATTGTGTCATCTTTTCCTCACCCAGTCAAACTGGTTCACATTCAGAACACAAATGGAGATATTTTTACTGAAATGAGATTTCTGTCTCTCTACTGACAGTCAAATACTAGTTTGACATTTTCAAGGAGGTCATAAAGAAAGCCAGATGAATCGGGCTGTTAAGTCTACATTTTCTGAAGAGACTCAATCTCTTTATATGACCAACAGGTTTAATTGAGGCTTTTATTCAAATATAAACATTAACGCACACATCAGTGACGGCAAACAGAAGCTCAAGCACTCTTCCTTTTGTGAGAATCAGTGAGGATCATTCTCATGTTATGAAGCACGTTTGAGATTCGTTATGTTTGCTGATCAGTGTAAATATGGGAATAAAAGCTAAGTTAAATCTGAGAAAATTGAACTAAACAACTAACTTCATATGGATTAGTTTAATGACGTTTTTGAAGCATAAAAGCGGTAGTTGTGTTATAAATATCTTCACTGATGTTCTGAAGATGAACAATATTTTTCGGGTTTGGAACAACATGAGAGTGAGGAAATGATGTTGATTTGTAGGTGAACTATTCCTGTAATATTACACATCTCCCTTTTGAATGGCAACATTAAGACAGAAGAAACATGTTTACAAATAAGAATTATTTACATTGAGAAACTGAAGCCTTTCTTATATATTGAAACTAATGATTGGTTTGTTATTTAGTGCTTCATCTCAGGAATTTGTGAAACAATGGCAGAACACAACATCAGCATCAACAACTCAACTAAACTAGATGATGTTTTAAAATATTTAGAGAAATATAGGGAATTCTGGAGTAAACAAAAGTATGCTGAACGTGTATTTGTCTGGATCCTTTCAGTGATTGAGATTCCAGTCATGATCTTAACTCTGATTGCTCTGGGTTTCCTCATCAAATCCCGGCCTGCTGCTTCAGTTTTTGTCAGTAATTTGATACTTTCAGATCTCATACAGGTCCTTTGTATATTAATAAAAACAACAACATCATGGTCAGATGAACTGAAAATGGCACATCGCTATTCTTTGATTTTGAGTCTGTATTTTATGGCATGTGTGGCTTTTGAACGATATCTTCTGGTGTCTCATCCTATCTGGTACAAATCTCACCATTCACTAAAACTCTCCTGTTTTATTTCTGTGATCGTCTGGTTTGTGCCTCTGATCTTTGCAGAAATAGACCATCATCGTATGTATTTTAAACGTCTCCCCTTTTGTGTAGCGTGTTTAATTCCCTACCCCATAATCATTCTGTGTTTTGCTGGCACTTGGCGAGGTCTTTCTCACTCAATATCACTGACGGATCTCAAGCGCAGATTAATTTTGGGCAGTTTGTTCCTGGTGCTGTTGACTTACACATTTCTCATTCTCCCTACTGTGATTCTGGAATTGACTGAGTATGTAAATTACAGGCTTTCTTTTTCTGACAGGGTTTTTTATAAGACTAAATTATTTCGTCAAAAGTTTTGGTTCTCTGTCCGATTGCTCCTGTACATGAATCCTCTTGCTGACTGTATTTTGTACTTGTTCATGAGGCCTGATGTTGGTGATTTGATGAAGTCTGTTCGCTGCTGTTGTAGACGTCAGGGTTCGAATCACAACCAGGACACCAACGCTGTAGTGAATCCACAAAACAGCTGCACTACTGTAGTGTGTTGTATTTCAGCTCCAACACCTGCATCTCATTCTGAACACCTGCAGCTCAGTTTAACCCGCTGCTAAAGGAGCTGAAAAGCATTTAAATGATATTAATGTCCACTATTTCTAGGAAAATGAGGATTATTAATTTGTAAAACAATTAGTAAACAGAATGTGACAGTTACAATATGTATGCTAGTCAGCTAATTTCCCATGTGCTTGTACATTTTCCAAACTCATTTTAGAAAAACAAGGATAGTTCACTCAGACCTGATTTAAAGCGCATGATCAAAGTAAAGTATATTAAAAGTGCATTAAGTGAACTTTATAAAAGTGTTTATAAAATATCAAGCAGCTCTAGAAAATGACATGGGAATCTAAAGAGTTTGATAAGTGTGTAAATCACACAAATATAGTGTGATGAGTGTGTAAAAGTAATATTGTTGTATGTTTTTGTGTAAGTGTGTTCTACAGATGATTGTATTGTTTCTTCTTCAATGTAAGTGTCAGAGATTGCCCTGTATTTGCTCTTTTTACTATAGTAAAGAGCTTACTGTTCTCCAGTATCTGTTTCTGCCTGTCACAAGGAGGGTCAGACTGAGACGTGCGGATCCATTTGCAGCATTTATTAGAATCGTCAACAGGCCAGAATAATCACCAGAAAACAGGAACAACGTAGGTAATCCGGGAAACAGTTCGATAGACAGGGAATGGTCGCAATGGCAGGAAGCAGGAATCGTCAACGGGGTACACAGTCCAGAGTCATACACAGATAATCCAACACAGAGAAAAACGCTTAGAATTACGACCATAGGAACAATAAGACTTCGCAAGGTGGCTGTGTGTGTGAGTGGCTTAAATGCATGTGGGTAAATGTGAAACAGGTGTATGCAGCAATCAGTTCAGTGGGAAACGAGGAGCAGCTGTGTGCAGTGATTAGTGCAGTGGCTTATGGGGATTGCAGTCCAGAATGTGTGTGCAAGAGTTCATGATGAGATAGACCAGATACGTGACAGAGCCCCTCCCCAAGGAGCGGCTTCCAGACGCTCTAACCACCTAATACAACCTGGAGGGTGGTGGAGCGGAGGCGTAACAGGGGGAGGGATGGAGGGCCAGGTCCATGTAGGGGTACTGGAACCAGGAACTGAGGCGGAGCCGACGGAGGGAGAAGCCATGATGAAGGAAGGGTTGGCTCCTGCATGGGGCCGACCGACGGAGGTGGAGCCGGTGGAGCCCGAGGCGAAACCGGAGAGTCGATGGTCCTGGGCGACACAGAGGATCCGGAGGGCCAAGGCGGAACCCAAGGCTCTGGCGACCCCGGCGGAGATGGAGGTCCGGAGGTACGCAGCGGAGCCGGAGTGACAGAGGATCAAGGCTGTGCCCACGGGAGGGAGGAGGTCCACAGAGCCGGCAGGACGGAGTGACGAGGCGCAGCCGGAGGAGTAGAGTCCAGAGGCGAAGGTGGGGCGACGACTGACCGGGGCGGAGCCGGAGAGACGATGGAGCCCGGAGGAGCTGGTGGGCCGATGGCCGACAACGGAGACGAGGGAGCACAGAGCCAGGGTGGAGCTGCAGGGTCGGAGGGCCGAGGTGGAGTCCAGGACTCTGAGACTGGAGGTGATGGTGAGGGATCCTTCAGTCTGGACACCGATGAAGACTGGCAATCCCACTGCGAGTCCTCTGCACAGAAGGTGGGATGTGGGTGAGCAGAGGGACTGTCAGGAGACAGAGGTGGCGGGACTGGAGCAGCAGGGAGGGTGGGTGGGAACCCACACAGTTCATACATGGCCAGTTCATACATGGCCTCCGTGGCCAGAACCGGGCAGACAGGAATCTCAGGACAACTGGACGGAACCAGCGGAGGCTCTGGAAGGCTGGGCGGAACCAGCGGAGGCTCCGGAAGGCAGGGCTGAACCAGCGGAGTCTCTGGAAGACTGGGCGGAGCCAGCGGAGTTTCTGGAAGGCTGGGCGGAACCAGCGGAGTCTCTGGAAGGCTGGGCGGAACCAGCGGAGTCTCTGGAAGGCTGGGCGGAACCAGCGGAGTCTCTGGAAGGCTGGGCGGAACCAGCGGAGTCTCTGGAAGGCTGGGCGGAACCAGCGGAGTCTCTGGAAGGCTGGGCGGAACCAGCGGAGTCTCTGGAAGGCTGGGCGGAACCAGCGGAGTCTCTGGAAGGCTGGGCTGAACCAGCGGAGTCTCTGGAAGGCTGGGCTGAACCAGCGGAGTCTCTGGAAGGCTGTCTTGAGGAGCGGGCTCTGGACGACGCTCTTGTGAAGCGGGCTCTGGACGACGCTCTTGAGGAGCGGGCTCTGGACGACGCTCTTGAGAAGCGGGCTCTGGACGACGCTCTTGAGGAGCGGGCTCTGGACGACGCTCTTGAGGAGCGGGCTCTGGACGACGCTCTTGAGGAGCGGGCTCTGGACGACGCTCTTGTGAAGCGGGCTCTGGACGACGCTCTTGTGAAGCGGGCTCTGGACAACGCTCTTGAGGAGCAGGCTCTGGAGAACTGGACGACCCCAGCGGAGATTCAGGAGGGCTGGGCGTCTCCAGCGGAGACTCTGGAAGAGCAGGCTCTGAGCGAGCGGTCACTGGAGGGCGCTCTGGCGGCGCAGTCACTGGAGGGCGCTCTGGCGGCGCAGTCACTGATTTGATGGTAGCCATCTTGTGCCATGGCTGTGGAAGGGGGCCCATCTTGAGAGCAGACTCTGGAAGGGCAGCCATTTTGCGAACAGAGTCTAGAAGGGAGGTCATCTTGTCAAGAGACTCTAGAAGGGAGGCCATCTTGCTTACAGACTCATGCGGGTCCATATTGTGATGCTGGAGAATAAAGCTGCTGGATCCTTGTAGTGGCGAAGTCTTCTGTCACAAGGAGGGTCAGACTGAGACGTGCGGATCCATTTGCAGCATTTATTAGAATCGTCAACAGGCCAGAATAATCACCAGAAAACAGGAACAACGTAGGTAATCCGGGAAACAGTTCGATAGACAGGGAATGGTCGCAATGGCAGGAAGCAGGAATCGTCAACGGGGTACACAGTCCAGAGTCATACACAGATAATCCAACACAGAGAAAAACGCTTAGAATTACGACCATAGGAACAATAAGACTTCGCAAGGTGGCTGTGTGTGTGAGTGGCTTAAATGCATGTGGGTAAATGTGAAACAGGTGTATGCAGCAATCAGTTCAGTGGGAAACGAGGAGCTGCTGTGTGCAGTGATTAGTGCAGTGGCTTATGGGGATTGCAGTCCAGAATGTGTGTGCAAGAGTTCATGATGAGATAGACCAGATACGTGACACTGCCTCTACTTATTTGACAAATAACTGTTGATGGCTACTCACACATCTGTCTATCTGACTGATGGAGGATATTATTTAGATTTATATTAAACCTTATTTATCTATTAAATGCTGTGTTTAAGTAGGACTGATGTACATCTTTATATCTATGATTTAAAAATGACTTGTCTTTGAAATATGGTTAAAGTGTTAGTGTTGAATGTGCTGAAAATCATTTGTGACGTGTAATTAATTACACACTTGTCTATTGGTGTAGGGCCGCCAAACCACTAGGGGGCCCCTTGCTCTCAAAAATGATTCAAGTGGCGCATCACTCTATAATGGAAACATGTTGGTAAATATTTTCTATAACATGCAAAAACATGGATGATGTACGGCTTGTGAAAGCAGGGGAAAATAGTCAGCTTAAATACTCTAGAGGAAACAAGGCACAGGTGATCTGGATAGCACTAACAAGGACCCACAAAGAAGAACTAAGGCAGTGGGGAACATAGCGGACCTCTAGAGGCATGGAGACAAACTACAAGAGGGCAGGATGCTGACAAGTTGTGTTTAGGGCCTCCAGACTTTTAGGGTCAGCACTGCACGTAAAACATAATATCACAAATAATAGACCATTTTAAAATAAGTAACACTTTACAAATAGGTTGATTGGTTAACATTAGTTAAGAATGAACAGTACTTGGCTAATTTCAGCATTTACTAATGCATTATTATGTGTGTTTGTTAACATTGGTTAACCCTCTAAGCGCCAAATTCCAGAATTGCGACAAGACGTCATACCCATTGAAATAGACTGTAGTTCCTAATACAGTGTAATTTCTCATTTGTATTCCTAACCACTAGATGGCAGACATGTAGTACTTCGATTCTAGACCAAAATTACGTCTTGTTCCTGTTCAAAGTATTGGAAGAAATCATAGAGAAAGTGAGCGATCTTCATTGATGCGGAAGCAGTACAGTTCATAGCGTAAATAGAGTAAATTGTCAGATTTGTGAGGAGAAAAGCACCAAACGGCTGATAAAAAGTTGTACCGTGAAGATGGGTTGCAAATGTTATTTGCTGATTGTGACTCTAAAGGGGAATATTTGTCTTTTGTAAATGACGATCGGCCGTCTAATAGACGCGCATCTCGCGGTACATCTTTGCGGAGCAGTTGTGCTGCTGTGTAAGACGAGATTGTTCATGAAGCACAAACAAATAAAGCACAAACAAATGTTGCAAATGTTATTTGCCGATTCTCACTCTGAAGGGGAATGTTTGCCTTTTGGAAGTGACGATCGGCCGTCTAATAGACGCGCGTCTCCCGGTACATCTTTGCCTCGCAGTGGTGCCGCCGCGCACCACGAGAAAGTGTTTACAAAGCATAACCAGCGATCATTTCGTCCCTTTGCCCAAAAGGAATGGGGGTGGCAGGGGTGAATGTGGTCATAGTGTACACAGGGGTATAGTAATATTCTAATAATTTAGTAATTTCTTCTGTTTTATTGTTGGTTTCCTCTATTCTCATCCATTTTATCATTTTACTACTGTATAGTAGTGTAATATGTAATATTTTTGTTTTATAGTTAGTGTTCTCTTTTTTGATCATTTGGAATGAGGATAAAAAAAATAAAAACATGCAAATAAGTTCAAACATCCATTTATTATCTTTTATTTCCTGAATATTACTTGAGAATTGATCAAACAGGCTACTGTTCACATGCATTTTATTACTACATCGAATAGTAATATAGTAATAATTTAGTACTTTTTCCTGTTTTATTGTTGGTTTCCTCTTTCTGATTATTTGAAATAAGGATAAAAGACAAAAAAATGAGCAAATAACTTCAAACATCCATTCAATATTTATTATTTCCTGAATATTATTATGAACTGATCAAACAGTTGGCTACTGTTCACATGCATTTTACTGTATAGATTAGTAATAATTTAGTACTTTTTCCTGTTATATTGTTGGTATCCTCTTTTCTGATAATTTGGAATGAGGATAAAAGACAAAAAATGTGCAAATAAGTTCAAACATCCATTCAATATCTATTATTTCCTGAGTATTACTGATGAACTAATCAAACATTAGGCTACTGTTCACGTGCATTTTACTATATAGTATAGTAATATAGTAATAATTGAGTAATTTTTCCTGTTTTATTGTTGGTTTTCTCTTTTCTGATCATTTGTAATGTGGATAAAAAGACAAAAAACTAAAAAACATCAATTCAATATCTACTATTTCCTGAATATTATGAATTTCAATAATGCCGCCCCCATGATGACGTCATAATATGCAAATTAGATGAGAATATTTACACCCCACATCAACTTTTGGTGATGCCCAACATTTTTCTATTTTACAGTAGATCTCTATCTTTAAGCCCTTTCAAGCCACAAGCTTTTGAAATCTTGATGTCAAAATCCAGCATTTTTCAAAAAAAAACCTGGCGCCTAAAGGGTTAATGCACCAACAATGAACTATTTGTTTGAACAAAGAGCAGTAAATAGTGTAATAAATGTATTATTCATTGTTTGAAATAAACTGATGTTAACAAATGACTATGTAAAGTGTAATTATGTGCTTTATTATGTTGTAGTAATTGATAATGATGTACAATGTTCTTTAATGTAAAACACTTAATTTGACATTCATTTGAAACTAAGCTGGATTTTTACTATGTGCAAGTACAGTTCTACTAGTTCAGCTGCACATTCAAGTACATTTTAGTTTAATAAGGGTTGTGACTTTATCCTTCTCTCTAGTTCATGAGATCTACGCAGCAAAAAAACTTATCTTAGTATGTTTGTCTTGTTTCTAGTCAAAACATCTAAAAATCCAACAATCAAAATGCATTTACTCGATTGTCAAAATCACATAAGATATTACGTCTTGCTTTAAGCAAAACTTTTTGTTATTTGTGACCTTGCAGCACAAAAACAGTCACAAGCTGAATGAATAAGCTTTCCATTGGTGTATGGTTTGATAGTATAGGACAAAATTTGGCCAAGATACAACTATTTGTAAATCATTCAATTGTGAATATCTAAAAACTCTTCAATTTAAATGCATTTACTAGATAAGCAAAATGACTTGAGATATTTAGTCTTGTTTTAAGCAAATGGGCTTAATTTAGTTTTTCACCCCTGGAAACAAGACTAAATATCTTATGTCATTTTGCTTGTCAAGTAAATGCATCTAAAAATTTTCATTACATTTAATGGAACATTTTCAGTAAATTTCAGGAAACTTTCCACAATTTTTTTTTTTTTTTTTTTTTTTAATCTTTCATGGATTTTGGAAAGTTTCCAGAAATTTACTGGTAATTTTCCACCCCATTGCAACCCTAATTTTGACTGGAAAATACTAAGTAAGAAAAGTCTTGTTCAGTTAATTTCAGTTGTTTTCTAACACCCCTGTTTGTCCTCTCTTATGAATCCTGAACTAAACAATGTTAATCTGCTTCAGTTGTGTTGGATTAGATGACGGTATAAACTCTGCAAGACGGCGGATCTCTTTTTCCTCATTTCTGGGGCTATTTTCCAGAGCTCAAGGATGCTCTAGTGTGCATGTTGATGCTATCATGATATAAAGATGCTTTTCTGCTGGGCAGAAATGAACAGTTGTCAGCAGAATTGAGTGTGAAGTCGGCAGGTCAATAATTAGTGCAGTGTCAGCGATTAGAAGACATCCTCAGCAGGTCACATCTTTAATTTCAGTGCGGATCGGAGTTTATGGCAGGGCTGTCGAGAGTTGGAACGGTATTGTCACGTATTGGTAGTCTTGTCATCATGAATTCTCACACACACAGCCACTCTGCGAAGTCTTATCGTTCCTCATGGTCATAATTCTAAGTGTTTTTCTCTGTGTTGGATTTCCCGTGTATGACCCTGGACTGTGTACCCCGTTGTTGATTCTTGCCGCCCGCCATTGTGACCATTTCCTGAGTATTGAACTGTCTACTGGATTATCTACGTTGTTCCTGTTTTCTGGTGATTACTCCTGCTTGTTGACGATTCTCAATAAATGCTGCAAATGGATCTTTACGTCTCTGACCCTCCTTGTGACAGAAGACTTTGCCTCTACAAGGATCCAGCAGCTTTTTCACCTCAGATCATCATGAACCCGGGAGATCGTCTGGTTCATCTTCGACAGAGGAACCGACTTCTGCGAACTTTGCTGGCAGGTAGATTTCCAAGACACTTTTCTAAAGCACATTTTTTATTACCGCTTGAACAAGGACTTAAAAACCCTGTATTCCACTACACACACCTAACTGGTCTCTAGAACAATACATCGACCATGCACTCCAGCTGGCTGGTTCACCATTTACTGTTGGGATTGTGGATGAGGGCCCCCGCAAGCCTGCAGTAACCCCTATACCACAACCTGCTCATGTCACGTCTGCCACATCAGAGCCCTCTCATGCCAAGCCTACCAGGCCAAAGTCTGCTCAAGCCAACCCAGAGCCTGTTCACAAGATGGCCGCCCCTCCTGAGCCTGTTGCCAGGATGGCCTTCCAGAGCCTCCGCTGGTTCCGCCCAGCCTTCCAGAGCCTCCGCTGGTTCAGCCCAGTCTTCCAGAGCCCCCGCTGGTTCCATCCAGTTGTCCTGAGATTCCTGTCTGCCCGGTTCTAGTCACGGAGGCCATGCATGGACTGTGTGAGTTCCCACCCACCCTCCCTGCTGCTCCAGTCCCGCCACCTCTGTCTCCTGACAGTCCCTCTGCTCACCCACATCCCACCTTCGGTGCAGAGGACTTGCCGTGGGACTGCCAGTTTCCATCGATGTCCAGACTGAAGGAACCCTCACCATCACCTCCAGACTCAGAGTCCTGGACTCCACCTCGGCCCTCCGACCCTGCGGCTCCACCCCGGCTCTGTGCTCCCTCGTCTCCATTGTCTGCCGTCGGCCCACCAGCTCCTCCGGGCTCCATCGTCTCTCCTGCTCCGCCCCGGGCAGTCATTGTCGATTACTGGTCTGGTAAAGAAATTTATCGCCTACCATTCCCAAAATTCATCATGTCAAGGTCCAGATTTCAGGCCATTTCTTGGAACCTGCATCTTAGCAATCCTGAGGATGATCGAGACAACTCGAGAAAAGTGGGGACCGAAGTCTACGACAGACTACACAAGGTCAAGCCCCTGTACAATGACATTCTCTTGGCATGCAAAACCTATTTCCATCCAGACAGACAGCTAGCAGTGGATGAGAGGGTGGTGGCTTCAAGGGCGCGAATCAGCATCAAGCAGAACATGAGAGACAAGCAGACCAAGTGGGGCTACAGACTCTTAGTGCTGGCTGATTCTGCCTGTGGTTATATATGGAACTTCTTCGTTAATGAAGGCAAATCTTCCCTGGCCACTGGAAAAGGGCTCAGTTATGATTCTGTTATGCAGCTTCTGGATCTGTCAGTTCTCTGCAAAGGCTACCCACTTTCTATGGACAATTTCTATACGAGCCCATGCCTTTTTATGGACTTGCTTGCCAAGAAGACTCTGGCGTGTGGCACTATACGGACCAACCGAGGCGAATGACATCAGCCGCAGAGCCCAAAGGGGAACCATTCGATGGCTTCGAGACGGGAAGCTTCTCTTTGTAAAGTGGATGGACACAAGAGAGGTGACTATGTGTTCAACAATGCACAAGGCATATGACGGTGATGAGTTCCTCAGGCGTATCAAGAGTCCCGAAGGTGTAAGGGAAAGGCACAGAGTCCCGATTCCAGCAGCAGTGAAAGACTACAATAAACACATGGGAGGTGTGGATTTGTCAAAGGCCCTCATCGGGTACTATAATGTCCTGCACAAAACAAAGAAATGGTACAATTTTTTTTCATTTTGTTGACATTGCAGCAGTAAACTCTTTCATTCTGCACCAGCACCACTGCAAATCCCAGAACAAAAGTCCTCTCAGCCAGAAGGAATTTAGGGAGAGTCTTGTGTCTGAGCTGGCTACACAATCCAGCACCTCAGATGCCCCGGAGCTGTCCACATCTGCCACAGCAGCAGGTGAGCAATGTTGTCCAGGGTACTTTGGGTCAGATGCTGCAAGTGGGAGGAGAATTTGTGCAAACTTTCAGGCCTCAAAGTAAAGACTCCATTGTACTGTACAAAGTGCAATGTACCCTTGTGCTTGGTGCCATCTAAAAACTGTTTTAGAAAATGGCACACTGATGGACACTCGTCTGGATAATGTGCAGTTCTGTCAACAATTGCAATTTTTCAACGTTTGCAAAGAAAACAAAAACTACAAGTCGTGCTTTTTTCTTTTTCTTCAATAGTAACTTGTTTACTTTTTATAGTTACTATGTTCTGTAAATAGATTTTTTATATCTTAGATTTGTATATTGTGTTTTTGCACATTTTCCCTAAAGCATTTAATTTATTTTCTTGGAGTTTATTATCTTTGTGTATAATAAAATACAAGACCTGCTACTTTCTGCTACTTTTCATCATTTTGTTAATATTTTACATGACATTGGTTAAGTTAGGTGATTGTCAAATTTAACATGGTAAAAATAGTATTTTACAGTTAATAAGCCTGTTTTTGCACTTTGAATAATTTAGGTTTATGGAGTAAACGTGGAGCCGCCAGAGAAGACATTGACCGTTTCTCAATACCAAGTATGCAGAGTTCGGACTAGAGTCCTTCGTAGTTCGGACTTGGAAGTTTGACTTGGGAGTACGAACTCCCGAGGACGTGAGGATGCAAGTCCTGTAATTCTGCAAATGGAACAGTGTACTTGATAACGTCAGTCAGCTCGCCTTTTCTACTCTGGTTAGCTTCACTGCTTCACTGTATGTAACTGTTATTTACAATAATACAAAATATTATAATCAACCACCTCTGCATCTTTTCGTTTTCATTTAAACATATTAATAGCTGCAAAAAGATAGTTCAGGGAATGCACAACTTTATAGTGAAACGAAATATATCAAACAGCATTGCCTCTTTTCGGTTTCATTTAACGTTAAACATATTAATAGCGACAAAAATGTGGTTCATGCAATGCTACCAAACAAAAATTACAATAAAAGAAGTGATATCAAACACCACTGCCTCTGTTTTCTTCAAAATATAAACTCTTTTCGTACTCATTTAAAAAAATAATAAAACATTAATATGTGATTTAAGCTATATGTGCACTGTGTATAATAACATCTTTATGTATAATAAAATGAAACATGACAAGCACAACGCTGCCTTTTTTTGTTAAATGTCAGTTTTAATGAACAATATTAGCCATTATATAAGTATAAAGTATAAGAGACATGTAATCAGAAATAAAGACAAAAGCAGACAATTTGGTCAAATGCATTCTAAAAATTCAGCGTTGAATTACGATTGCTAAATAATTTATGAAGCATAACTTTGTCATCAGTCAAAACGATATGACCTGGAATAACTAATAGATTCACGAGACCAAAAATTAGCTGTTAGATTTACCCAAAACAAATTATGCTTCTCGTTTAACCACTACAGAGACATCACGACCAGCGGCAAACATCAGAAGGACTAGCCGCGGTGAGGCTCTCTCTGCGGAATACATGACAACTGAGCACCCGGTGTTCGTCTGGAACTCATCTCTGAAATCAGCTAATTAAATTTTCAAACAGGGGCTGTCTTAGTAAATAAACCGCAGGTTTGAGTTTTAAACAACTACATTCTCGCCTGAAATACTCTTAAATCTACATTTTCATGACACAATAACACAATTTTTTGAAAATTATGCAGGTTTTCTCCTCCGCCATTAACGCTCGCTGATTGGTACAAAAATGCATTTTGTGATACATGGCTGCCTCAAGTCAGCACAAGTCTCCTCTTGATGCATCCTTGATAAAATGGGCGGAACAAGAATACTTCCGGGGATTTGGACTGTACTTGCTAGATGTGAACTTAGAAATGGAACTGATGACGTTTTCACAAGTCCACAAGAACAGACAAGAAGGCATATTGAGAAACGGCTATTGCCTTTCTTCAATTAAAGCTAAATAACTTTTGTTAAGAAGGTGATAATTATTTTTTTCTCTATTCACTGCCACCTAGATGATTCAAAAGAAACCTTCCGCAGGGACATACACCAAACGGGTCCTAAATTAATCATTATTTGACTTTTTAATCCTTATTTCAATCCAATCCAATTTTATTTATATAGCACAATTTAAACAAACACAAGGTTTCCAAAGTGCTGCACAAGATACAATAACAATAAATAACACCACAAAAGCACAATAGGACAATGGACACAATAAGACAACAAACGAGATAAAAGATAAAACACAGTAGAATCATATAAAATCAACTTCCTTCTAGGTTTCAAAAAGCCAAAGAGAAAAGGTGGGTCTTTAGTTGTGTTTTAAAAACAGACAGAGAGGAAGCCTGTCTGATGTGCAGAGGCAGATTGTTCCAAAGTTTTGGAGCAGCCACAGCGAAGGCACGATCCCCTCTGAGCTTCCGCTTTGTTTTAGGCTCTCTCAGGAGCAGCTGATCAGCTGACCTGAGGGACCGGGAAGGAGCGTAAAAGTGTAAAAGTTCAGAGAGGTATGGCGGGTGTGGCGGGAGTCCCGAGGAACAATCAGCGTCGCCCTGGCAACTCATCGGAAACACCTGCAACCACTCAACACGGACCAATCGATCACGGCGAGATCTGCTTTATAAACGAGCCCCAAAGCACAGAAGGGTGAGAAGCTTCTCCAAAGAGCTGAAACGCTTACCGTCTCTCTCTATCGTTCCTTCCACAGACTCGCCGTGACGATTGGGCCGCACCCAGCCTGGACCGCTTTCACTCGGGGTGACCGCACGCTCCTGCACTCACCCCTCACTGGCCACAGTCACCAAAGAGCACGAAGGGACAAAGGATTCACGAGACACCGAGCACCGAAGACGCCACATCGCCCTTTCCCCGTATTATCTCCTTCACTTCTGCACTATTGTCAATAAACGCACCCTCCGGGGCTCACCTAAACCTCTTGTTCTGTCGTGCTATTCCCCGCCCGGCCACAAGGTGGTGGAGAATGCTGGCAACGTGACGGGCCTGGGAAGCCGACGAACAAGACACTCTTTGTTTACACCGCCATCTTGCCTCGTCTCTCACTTCCGGTTTTTTCTGTTTTTCAGGCGCGCCCCTCCCCGGCAAAATGGAGGACATTGTGAAACAGCTGGCAGAGGTTAGCGTCCGCCAGCAACAGTGTTTCGAGCTTTTGACCGAACAACATGGCCAAATTCAAGGTTATTTAGCAGAGCTACGACTACCAGCCGCTCAACATGTTCCCCTACCTGATCCCCGCGTCACTGCTGCTCGGCTTTTACCCAAGCTAACCGCAGATGATGATATTGAGGCTTACCTCAAAATGTTTGAGTCAGTCGCTCGTACAGAGGGCTGGGCTAGAGGTACTTGGGCTGCATTACTGGCACCGTTGCTTTCGGGGGAAGCTCAGCGTGCTTACTTTTCATTACCTGCGTCTTCTCAAAGTAATTATAATGAACTGAAAAGAGAAATTTTAGGCCGCTTGGGGCTATCAGCGACCACTGCCGCCCAGCGCTTCCATGAGTGGGAGTTCAAAGCGCGGTTGCCAGTACGCACCCAGGCCGCCGATCTGATGCGGTTAGCCGAACACTGGCTGCTAGAGGACTCGCCATCCCCCTCCCAAGTCGCCGAGCGGGTAGTGGTTGACCGGATGCTGAGAGCGCTCCCGCGCTCGATGAGGCAGGCTGCCGGCATGCGGGGCCCTAAGTCCATCGCAGAGCTCATCGAGGCGGTCGAACTGGCGGACGCAGCCTATCATCGGGAGGCCGGGGAGCGAGCGCCGCCTTTTCCCCGGAGGGTGCCCCAGGAGCGACGGCCGCCAGAGGGCATCCCACGACCAGTGCGCAGACCGTCCAGCCCCCGCGACGAACCAATGCCCACGGACCCACCATCTCCGCCTGTGAAGCCTTGGATGGCGGGCTGTGTGGTTCACCGCAGGACCCCCCGTGGAGCCCCGATGACCACGGTGAAAATTCAAGGCCGCTCCTGTCAAGCTTTACTGGACTCCGGAAGTGCCGTGTCCCTAGCAAGGCCCGGCACGCTGGGACCCCGGCCTAGTCCCAAAGCTGTAATGCCCATTACTTGTGTCCACGGAGATACCCGCCAGGTATTTACTAATCTTCTCACCTTCCACAAAGGTCGTAAAGCCTGGACTCTGGAAGTTGGCGTCCTCAAGGACCTACCTGTACCGCTGCTACTGGGACGGGACTGGCCGGGGTTGGAGGCCGCCCTAGCCGAAACCACACAGCCCGCCCGTCCACGCCGACGCCTACGTCGCCAGCCGTCGCGGGGGTCTGAGAGCCCACACAGCCTGCTGACAACCGACAGTGGGAGAGAGGGTGAGTCCCCCGCCCGTGATACTAACCTTTTCCATAATGTTTTCCAGCAGGTTACGGGTGGGGGAGACTTTGGAAGAGCCCAAAAGGAAGACGACAGGCTGAAACACTGCTGGCGGCAAGTACGCGTCCTTGAAGGCCAGGACGTCCTTCCGGCCCCTCACCCTCTCCCACACTTCGTCGTGCAAAACGGTCTGCTGTACTGCGTCGCGGAGCGGCGGGGGGAGGTAAAACGTCTTCTCGTTGTCCCCAAGGAGAAAACGGAGACAGTCCTGGAACTGGCGCATGCTCACCCCATGGCTGGACACCTGGGCGCCCAGAATACCGTGCAACGTATCCGTGATAGATTCCACTGGCCGGGACTTGAAGCTGAGGTCAAGAGGTTCTGCCAGGCCTGCCCAACATGCCAACGGACATCCCCACGGAAACCTCCCCCCAGCCCACTCATCCCTTTACCCATCATTGGGGTGCCCTTTGAGCGGATCGGGATGGACATCGTAGGGCCGTTGCCGAGGTCTGGCCGGGGCCACGAGCACATCCTCGTCATTGTAGACTACGCCACCCGGTATCCAGAGGCCGTTCCACTACGCCAAGCCAATGCGAAATCCATCGCCCGGGAACTGTTCCTGCTGTGTAGCCGGGTGGGGCTACCGTCGGAGATACTGACCGACCAGGGAACGCCCTTCATGTCCCGGCTAATGGCTGACCTCTGCCGGCTGCTGAAGGTACGACAAATCCGCACATCAGTCTACCACCCTCAGACCGACGGGCTCGTCGAGAGGTTCAATCAGACCCTGAAGCAGATGTTGCGGAAGGTAGCTGCTGAGGACAAGAAAGATTGGGACCTCCTCCTCCCCTATGTGCTGTTCGGAGTCCGAGAAGTTCCCCAGGCATCTACGGGGTTCACCCCATTTGAGCTCCTCTTCGGACGACAACCCCGCGGCCTCCTCGACGTGGCCCGAGAGGCCTGGGAGCAGCAGCCGGCAGTCTACCGGACCGTCATTGAGCATGTGCAGGATATGAGGAGTAAAATCGACCGCGTCATGCCATTAGTCCGGGAACATCTGGTGAAGTCCCAGCAAGCCCAGCAACGTCTGTACAACCGGGCGGCCCAACCGCGGGAGTTCCACCCAGGTGACAAGGTGATGGTCTTGGTCCCCAACGTAGCCTGCAAGTTCCTGGCACAGTGGCAAGGACCCTATACAGTGGAAGAACGAGTCGGCCCGGTGAACTACAGGGTAAGACAGCCCGGCCGAAGGCAGGCTGTACAACTATATCATGTCAATTTGCTGAAGAAATGGGTCGGGGACCGAGACCAAGTGGCCGCCCTAGCCGTCCAAGAGCCCGCGGTTGTGGACGCCAACCCTAACCTCTCGGCCGCCCAGAAGACGGAGCTGCGGCACCTGGTCGGTCAGTTCCAAGACGTCTTCTCCGACACCCCCGGCCAGACTAACGTCCTCTCCCATGACATCCACACTCCTCCAGGCGTCGTCGTCCGGCAACGGCCCTATCGAGTCCCAGAGGCCCGCCGGCAGGCTATAGAGCAAGAGGTCCAAAAAATGCTCAAACTGGGGGTAATTGAGCCATCCCGGAGCCCTTGGTCCAGCCCGATCGTCCTCGTCCCGAAGCCAGACGGCACCCTGCGCTTCTGTAATGACTACCGGCGCCTCAATGAAGTCTCTGCCTTCGACAGCTACCCCATGCCCCGAGTGGACGAACTCCTGGAGCGCCTGGGAAGGGCCCGGTATATCACTACACTCGACCTGACAAAAGGCTATTGGCAAGTCCCCCTCTCTCCCGAAGCCCGACCAAAAACAGCCTTCTCCACTCCGTCTGGCCACTGGCAATACCGGACCCTTCCCTTCGGCTTGCACGGGGCACCCGCAACATTTCAACGCCTCATGGATGTCGTCCTTCGCCCCCATCAGACATACGCGGCGGCGTACCTCGACGACGTAGTCATCCACTCGGAGGCATGGGAGGACCACCTGGAGAGGCTCCGCAGGGTGCTGTCCGAGCTCCGTCGGGCTGGGCTGACCGCCAACCCCCGCAAGTGTCACCTAGCCTACAACGAAGCACGCTACCTGGGGTTCACGGTCGGGAGAGGACTGATACGACCACAGGAAAACAAGGTAAAGGCCGTCCTGGACACCCCCCGGCCCACCAACAAGACCCAGGTACGTGCCTTCTTGGGGTTGGCGGGCTATTACCGGTGTTTTATCCCCAGTTTCTCCTCTATAGCTGCCCCCCTGACGGACCTGACCAGGAAGGGACAGCCAGAACGGGTCCACTGGAATGATTACGCGGAGCGGGCCTTTACACGCATTAAGGAAGCCTTGACCACGGAACCCGTCCTGAGAGCTCCAGACTTCGGCTGTCCCTTCTTGCTCCAGACGGATGCCTCTGACACGGGGTTGGGAGCCGTGCTCTCCCAGGTCCAGGAGGGAGAAGAGCATCCTGTCATGTACATCAGCCGTAAGCTGTCCCAGGCCGAGAGAAAATACGCGGCCGTGGAAAAGGAAGCCCTCGCCATCAAGTGGGCAGTCCTGGAGCTAAAATATTACTTACTGGGTCGACATTTTACTCTCTTTACAGATCACGCCCCCCTACAGTGGATGGCCCGAGCAAAAGACACGAACGCCAGAGTCACAAGGTGGTTCCTTTCGCTCCAGGACTTCCACTTCGATGTGCGCCACCGAGCCGGCACCAGCAACACCAACGCAGACGGGCTCTCTCGGTCCTGGGCAGCATACGCAGGTCTGTCAGGGGTCACTTCCCCCCCACCCCCAGTCTCCCCCTTTTCTTCTCTCCTCCAGAACCAGGACGTCGCTTGGGGGGGGGAGTGTGGCGGGAGTCCCGAGGAACAATCAGCGTCGCCCTGGCAACTCATCGGAAACACCTGCAACCACTCAACACGGACCAATCGATCACGGCGAGATCTGCTTTATAAACGAGCCCCAAAGCACAGAAGGGTGAGAAGCTTCTCCAAAGAGCTGAAACGCTTACCGTCTCTCTCTATCGTTCCTTCCACAGACTCGCCGTGACGATTGGGCCGCACCCAGCCTGGACCGCTTTCACTCGGGGTGACCGCACGCTCCTGCACTCACCCCTCACTGGCCACAGTCACCAAAGAGCACGAAGGGACAAAGGATTCACGAGACACCGAGCACCGAAGACGCCACATCGCCCTTTCCCCGTATTATCTCCTTCACTTCTGCACTATTGTCAATAAACGCACCCTCCGGGGCTCACCTAAACCTCTTGTTCTGTCGTGCTATTCCCCGCCCGGCCACACGGGGCAAGACCATTGAGGGATTTAAAAGCAAATAAAAGAATTTAAAAATGAACTCTAAAATGCATGGGCAGCCAGTGGAGTGAGGCTAAAATGGGGGTAATGTGCTCATGTTTTCTTGTGCCGGTTAAAAGACGAGCTGCAGCGTTCTGTACCATCTGGAGCCGAGAGATGGCCGACACACTGACCCCTACATACAGTGCGTTGCAGTAATCCAGCCGAGTGGTTATAAAAGCGTGGACTACTGTCTCAAAGTGCTTCCTGGAAAGAATCGGTTTTATTTTTGCCAACCGCCTCAGTTGAAAGAAACTTGATTTCACGACAGACCTGATCTGACTCTCAAGTTTAAGATCAGGGTCCATCATCACTCCCAGGTTTGTAATGGTGGGTTTCATGTACTGGGTTAGGGGGCCGAGATCTGGCAGGGGGGTTCCAGTGGTTCCACTAAAAACCATCACCTCTGTTTTGTTATGATTAAAATTTAAAAAGTTAAGAGACATCCAAGCCTTGATGTCATCCAGACATTTCAGCAGTGCAGTGACAGAGCTAATGTCATTTTTCTTCAGAGTTATATTAATTTGGCTGTCATCCGCATAACAGTGGAAAAGAAAACCATGCTTCCTAATTATGGAACCCAGCAGGAGTAAATAAAGAGAAAAAAGGAGGGGACCAAGCACTGAGCCCTGTGGGACCCCACATGAGAGGGGAGCTGAGGATGACACATAGTCGCCAAGTCTAACACAAAACGTTCTATCAGCCAAGTACGACCTGAACCAATCCAATGCCACACCTCTAATGCCCACCCACTGGTCCAGGCGAGGAATTAGGATCTCGTGGTCCACTGTGTCGAAGGCAGCAGTTAAATCTAAAAGCACAAGAATCACCGATTCAACAGTCTGTAGATAAAAAGATATCATTAAAAACTCTTAGAAGTGCTGATTCAGTGCTGTGCAGGGATTTAAAACCGGATTGGAAAAACTCTAACATATTTTGGTGTTCCAAAAAGGCGATTAGTTGACCGTAGACTACTTTCTCAAGGATTTTTGAAACAAAAGGGAGTTTAGAGATGGGCCTGTAATTAGCAAGAACAGCAGAATCTAGCCCTGTTTTTTTCATCAGTGGCTGCACCACTGCATGTTTAAAATTCATAGGAACCACACCTGAGGACAGACTGCTGTTAATGACTGAAGTGACATAAGGACCCACAGTAGGGAAAATCTCCTTAAAAAATCGAGCAGGGACAGCATCATTTGGAGAGCCTGAGGGCTTCAAATGACCAACAATCTCCTGTGCGGACGATAGCGTCATAGGCTCAAATTGGTTAAAAACAGCAGAGCAGGTGACAGAGATTGAAGGGTCATACGCAGAGGGGGAAATTAGAGCCCTAGTAGCAGCAACCTTGTTGATAAAAAAGTGAAGAAAATTTTCACAAACAGCAGGGGAGATCTCCATGCTGACAAACTGTGGGTCATTCAGAACAGAGTCAATTGTCTTTAACAAAATGCGAGGCTTGTGGCAGTTTGACAAAATGATGTCAGACAAATGTTTCCTTTTAGCAGCTTTCACAGTCATTTGATAGCGTCGCCAACATTCCCTAAGCATTTCAAAAGACACCTGCAGTTTATCCCTCTTCCACCTGCGCTCAGCTCTGCGACACTCACGTCTAACAGCCCGAGTAGCATCATTCAACCAGGGCTCAGATCTGATTTTAGGCTGTCTGGTTTTTAATGGAGCCACAATGTCTAAGACAGACTGACAGGTGGAGTGAAACCATGAACTGAGCTCCTCAGTAGTGCACACAGTCTCAGGAAAGACGCAGCTGAGATTAAAAGCAGTAGAGAACTGATCGGCAGTGGAAGGGTTAATAATACGACAGAGCCGAACAGCAGCGGCAGATTTAACTGTAGTATTACCGGCAAGAGGAACCTCAAATAGAACGGGCATATGATCAGAGAAAACTGCACCACATATCTCAAGATTAAAAACAGTTAAACCAAAAGATAAAACAAGATCAAGTGTGTGTCCACGTTCTTGTATGGGTCCAGACACAGACTGCACAAGATTAAAAGAATCAATGAGATTTAAAAAGTCCGTTGCCATTGGCTTATCAGGACAACATACATGAACATTAAAATTCCCGACAATAAGGACACGGTTGTATTTAGGCATGATTTCAGCCAGGAAATCGGAAAATTCATTTATAAAGTCCTTGTTATACTTCGGAGGCCGATAGACCACAGCGCACAATACTATCTGAGAGTGACCCAGCTCAAATAAAGTGAGTTCAAAGCTGGTAAAAGAGGATGACGGCGATAACAGCTTACACTTGTAAAAACTCTTAAAAACAGTGGCTGTTCCTCCTCCTCGACCAGACATCCGAGGTGAGTTAAAATAGCAACAATCATGTGGTAAAAGTTCAGTGAAGGCGTTGGACTCACCAACGGTCATCCACGTCTCAGTCACAAAAAGAAAATCCAATTCTCTGGAAGTGAAGAGGTCCTTTAGGATAAAAGTCTTGTTCGCTAGTGATCTAGCGTTCACCAGACCGAGCCTGGCAGGAATTGGGGGGTCTGCGGTCTCAGCTGTCCGGGGAATCCGACACAGAGGCCGCAGGTTGAAATGATTCACCCCGCGCCAGCGAGGGCGAGGAGAGCAGGGACCACGAGCCTGAAACTCGTCATCCGGGCCAGCGACAGGTATCAGCCAAGGATCATCAGGATCCAGTGAGCGCCGGGAAATAACACCGCGCACGCCTCCAAACTCGGTCCAGGAAGCAGAAGAAAGGCCCACCACAGAAGCCTTCAGCCTCACCAGCCGACCGCTACGTCTACCCCGACGACGGGTGCGCTTACGCCCGAGGAAGTGGGGGCGGAAGGCAGCATAGGTGAACAGGGATCCTTGCCAGGAACGGGGGTAAATTCCTACGTCCAGAATTATTTGTCATATAATTGTGAATAAATACAATAAAATATATGCATATGTCTTTTTTTTTATAAAATATTAATTAAATTATCTATTTACTCCAATGTATGTGGGAAGGGCACTCTTTTAAATTCAGATATGCCAAATCCTCTAAAAATTCAAAATATGCTGCAGAGTTTAAGTGGTTAAGGATCAAAAGAAAGTACAAGCCATACATTCATCCCAGTCAGGGGACAATTCTGGTGTGACAAACCAGCCTGTGTCGAACAGCTTGGTGCAAAAGACCATATCTGCTTTTCGGTGTCCAACTCACATCTGTACGGTCTGAAATATGTTGCCACAATCTTCTGGGCGAAAGAGACCCAGTCGGAGTACAGTCAGGGACTACTCAGCGTCTAGTCCAGACTGCGGGGCATGGAGGACCCAGGGTTCACCGGAGGGAACATTCTGGGAGATGGTGCATGGATCCCGTAGAAGTGGCGCAGCAAGCCGACACCAGCCGGCCTCCCACAGATTACCTGATGTTTTACCTTAACACACGGGAGGACACAGGCTCAATGCGGAGGTTGTAAAATCTCGCAAAGGTGTTTGTTGTCGCTCAGCCCGCACCTCTGCAGATATCTGCTAGTGAGGCGCCCTGTGCCAACGCATAGGAGGAGGCAACACTCCGAGTTGAGTGGGCTCGAACTCCTAGGGGGCACGGCTCCCCCTGGCTTACATATGCCAGGGAGATGGCTTCCACCACCCAATGGGCCAACCTCTGTTTGGAGACAGCATTCTCTTTCTGCTGTCCTCCATAGCAGATAAAGTGCTGCTCGGAGTGTCTGAAGCTCCGGGTGCGGACCACGTATATACGCAAAGCGCGAACGGGACACATCAACGCTAAGGCCGGGTCTGCCTCCTCTGTGGGCAGAGCTTGCAGGTTCACCACCTGATCGTGGAAGGGCATGGTGGGAACCTTTGGCACGTAGCCTGGACATGGTCTCAGGATGACATGAGAATCAGCCGGCCCGAACTCAAGGCACGCTTTGTCAACAGAGAAGGCTTGTAGGTCCCCTACCCTCTTGATGGAAGCGAGCGCGGTCAGGAGGGCTGTCTTAAGCGACAGGAACTTGAGCTCAATTGAAACCAACGGCTTGAAGGGAGCTCCCCACAGGCCTTGGAGGGCGACGGAGAGGTCCCATGAGGGCACGAGGTGCGGCCTGGAAGGATTAACCCTTCTCGCACCTCTGAGGAACCTTACGACCAGTTGGTGCTTCCCAAGGGATGATCCATCCACTGCATCGTGATATGCTGCGATGGTGGCAACGTACACTTTGAGAGTTGAAGAGGACAGCCTGCGCTCCAACTTCTCTTGCAGGAAGGAAAGCACTACTGCAATCGGGCATCTCTGGGGGTGCTCTCCTCGAGAGGAGCACCAGTCGACGAATAGACCCCATCTCAGTGCGTAGGCCTGCCTCGCAGAGGGAACTGAGTAATAGTTTCTACAACGGCATGGGGAAGACCGGAGAGGTCTATTGCGTCCCGTCCAGCTCTTCTTGGGGGGAAAGGGGACTGATCCCAGAAGGATAAACGTCCTGGAGAAAGTCTGACTGCACTGGGCAGCTCTTACCTTCTTCCCAGGTTCCCGCGCTGGCAATATAGGGCTCCGAGTCCGAATCGGAGGAGGTATAGTGTTCACAATATTCACAATTCACAATAACATCGTTTTATTGAATAATTAAGTAAATATAATTCCCTAATTTACGTTTTAACCTCATTATTCTTTGCTGTCTAAAACAACATCTTAGTCCTGTGTCGGCCACAGTAGCTTCTGTAAAGGGATGGGTGAGCGGTGGACTGTTGTAATTCACAACCTCATCGATAGATGCCGCAAAAATCTACACACTGCAACTTTAAAGAGTCTTTGATTATATGCAATATTAGAATGTTTGCGGGAGCGGAGCACACACATTGCGGGAACGCTGGGAGGTACTGGTCAGAAATTCAGGCTTAAGAAAAGAAAACTTTCCCACGCAGGGCTTTAGGCTGTGCAATTTTTTTCCACGCTACCACATCTCCACCCACAGTCATTAGTGCTGTTTCATTCTGTTTTTGACAGCAGCACATGTAGTATTTTTTTTTAAATAGCACCATAAACAAATTTATTTAAAATTTATTTTAAGCACTTTCAAGGATTTATGTTTGTTTTCAAGTAATTTCCAGGGCTTGAATCCATAGCCGCTTTTCCACTATTGGGCCGAACCATTCTCAATGTGTAACCGTTCTGTTCCGTGCTGATCCGGGCCAGTCAGCATGGATACGGTTTGATTTTTCACTACGGTGCAGATAACGGAACTCTTTGGAATGTAAATACAAATGCATCAGTCGTTGCCTTGGTAATGCAAAAAAAAGCAGCCCTGCTTCTACTGTTATTGCCTTTTTGGACGCGATATGTATGTTTGAGTTTTTTTATTTTTCCCGGCACTGTTTTGAACTTTTCTTAATGCCCTTCTCTGCAAGAAACTGCGCTATAATTAAAAAAAACTTTTTAGTTTCTCTTTGCACCCTCCAGCTGTTGTTGAATTTTTCTTTCTGCCCAAATATCAATATTAGAGCAAATATTTCATCCACAGACCAAAGTGTCTCAGCCATTTGTATTTATATTTACCGTATTTGTTTACTGCGCACCCGGCAACTGGTAGCCAGGCAACAGAGTGGCGACGTCATTCACACGCATTTTACCAGCCTGGCTTAGCACAGTTGTCTACCCGTGCCGAGAATTCTGGGCCGAGAACAGTTTGTAATCGTGCCGTGCCGTACCAGGCTCAGGTAGAAACACAACTGGAACTGTACCTGTGTTCTAAGAACGGTTCGGCATGATAGTGGAAAAGTGGCTCATATGTCTGAAATTCAAGTACTTTCAAGAAGTGTGGGAACCCTGTGAATGACAGAACCTTGTAATGCCAAATAGACAGAGAAGAGAAGTGGTCCAAGAACAGAGCCGTGGTTAACTGTGTCTAAAGCAGCGGACAGATCCAGCAAGGTAAGTACTGAAGATTTAGAATCCGCTCTTGCCAGTGTTAGGGCTTCAACAACTGAGAGCAAGGCAGTCTTAGTTGAATGTCCACTTCTGAAACCAGACTGGATAGTGTCCAGGAGGTTGTTCTGTGTGAGACAGGCAGAGACTTGGTTGAACACAGCTTGTTCAAGTGTTTTTGCAATGAAAAAAATAAGGGTCTGAAGTTCTCATATAGAGATGGTTTAAGGGTGGGTTGCTTTAGTAGAGGGGTTATATGAGCTTGGTTACAGCACCAAGTGCACCTTGAGACCACTGGGCAATTGCCCTTTTTAAAGACATTCATACAGCCTGCAGCCAGGACCTGCCATTCTTGTAATTTTATATTTTATTACCCTGTAAGGCTTTGTACAGTATGAAAACCATTATGCCTATGGAATGTCCCCATAAAACATGTAAACACAACATTAACTTTTATTTACTCATTTAATATTAAATCTTCAAATAGCTACTCAATGTCAATTGCATACAACAAACGTACAGAATAATTAAAACAATCATCTAGAAGCCTGAAAAATGAAGTACCGCTGGAGGAGAACGAAACTAGAGTTTTTTTGCACCACCTGGCGTGAATGTAACCTATTCTATAGAAAAGCATTAAAAACTGCTAGATCTGATTACTTTTCATCTCTTTTAGAAGAAAACAAACATAACCCCAGGTATTTATTCAGTACAGTGGCTAAATTAATGAAAAATAAAGCACCAACAGGCATTGATGTTTCCCAACACCACAGCAGTAATAGTATGAACTATTTTACTTCCAAGATTGATACTATTGGAGATAAAATTGTAACCATGCAGCCATCAGCTACAGTATCGCATCAGATACTGCATCCATCTAAGCAACTAAAAAAGGTGCTTCCAGAAGTCATAGATCCTCTTCTGAATATTATTAATTCATCATTGTCATTAGGATATGTCCCCAAAACCTTCAAACTGGCTGTTATTAAGCCACTCATTAAAAAACCACAACTTGACCCCACTGAATTAATTAATTACAGACCAATTTCGAATCTCCCTTTTCTGTCAAAGATACTAGAAAAGGTAGTATCCTCACAATTATGCTCCTTCTTAGAGAAAAATGGTCTCTGTGAGGACTTCCAGTCAGGTTTTAGACCATATCATAGTACTGAGACTGCTCTAATTAGAGTAACAAATGACCTGCTCTTGTCAACCGATCGTGGTTGCATCTCTCTATTAGTGCTACTGGATCTTAGTGGTGCGTTTGATACTATTGACCACAACATTCTTTTAAATAGACTTGAAAATTATGTTGCCATTAGTGGAAGTACATTGGCATGGTTCAAGCCATACTTAACTGACCGGAGTACCTCAAGGCTCAATACTAGGGCCATTACTTTTTACGCTTTACATGTTACGCTTGGGAAATATCATAAGGAAACATGGTGTTAGCTTTCACTGTTACGCTGATGATACTCAGCTCTATATTTCTTATTATATATTTTGAAACATACCAATTTGAAAAAAAAAACATAAATTCTGAAAAAAACAGATGTGTTAATTATTGGACCTAAAACCTCCACAAGTAATGACCTAAAACACAGTCTAATACTAGATGGCTGCTCTGTAAATTCGTCGTCATCAGTTAGGAACCTACTGTAGGCGTCCTATTCGATAGCAATCTCTCCTGTGAAAGCCACATTTCTAGCATTTGCAAAACCGCATTTTTCCATCTTAAAAATATATCGAAATTACGACCTATGCTCTCAATGTCAAATGCTGAAACATTAATTCATGCGTTCATGACCTCAAGGATCGATTATTGTAATGCTTTATTGGGTGGTTGTTCTGCACGCTTAATAAACAAACTCCAGCTGGTCCAAAATGCTGCAGCTAGAGTTCTTACTAGAACTAGAAAGTATGACCATATTAGCCCGGTTCTGTCAACACTGCATTGGCTCCCTATAAAACATCATATATATTTTAAAATCTTGCTAATTACTTATAAAGCCCTCAATGGTTTAGCTCCTCAGTATTTAGGCGAGCTCTTATTACATTATAGTCCGTCATGTCCGCTGCATTTTCATATCTAGAATATCTTTAACCTGGACTACACTTAACACATTTCTATAATCCAAATCCATTAAAGGATTGTTAGGCTGCATTAATTAGGTCAACCGGAATTGAAAACACTTCCCATAACACCTGATGCACTCGTTGCATCGTAAGAAGAATGGCATCAACACTAATATTAATCTGTTTCGTTCTTATTCGAGTCACCGTAGCCACAAGATCCAGTCTGTATCCAGATCAGATGGTCACTGCAGTCCCCCGGATCCGATTAAGAACTCCTCACCTAGATGGCCATTGGTGCATGACCACTTGAACCGGATGAGTCCTTTGCAAATCTGACTTTGCTGCAACATGGAACTTTTGCACTATTGACACTTTTGTCCTATTTAATAATGTAAAGTTGCTTTGACACAACACGTATTGTTAAAAGCGCTGTATAAATAAACACGATTGATTGATTGATTGATTGATTGATTGATTGATTGATTGATTGATTGATTGATTGATGGTTTTATGGCTATCAAGCCTCTGCAACTGTTCCATAATACAGCAGCAAGAGTGGTCTTCACCGAGCTGAAGAAAGCCCCTCTTCATCAGTTTGCACTGGCTACCTATGGCTGCTCACATCAAATTGTTTGCCTACAAGACAGTATACCTAAACTCTCTAGCTCAGAATTACACGCCCTCCAGAAGCTTGTGGCCTTCAAGTGAATGACGTCTTGTGGTGCCATACAAAAGAGTCACAAATTCACTCTCAAAGACTTCTCCTGGACTGTTCCCAGCTGGTGGAACGACCAAACACGTCAAGATGTTATGTCTGTTATTCTTCTTAATATGTTTATTATATAACCAGATCAGCAGTAGAATAAATCAGACTCTCATAAATCAATCAATGAGAGAGCAACAGTATACAAGTCCTGTCTCATTTAGTCTAGCAGAGTAGACATAGCAAGGTGTTTCTTTAATTATTGATTTTTTTTAAGAAAATAGACCAAAACAGAATAGGTAAGTGCTAGTATTAATTGGTCAGGTGCTGGCGAAAAAGATGTGTCTTTAGACGTTTTTTCAAAATGGCTTAAGACTCAGATCAAATTGAGATAGGCAAGTTATGCAGCTCTGTGATTCGTCCGTAAAGCTCTGGAAGAACTGATGACGCCAAGCTATTGGCTACTCCACTGCGCTGTAGTTTGCCACAATGGAGGCACATATATCGACCATGTACATTAACTTCTAGCTCTGTTTTGTAGCAAGTGATTTCGGTTTATATACTCCACATAATGTAAATTAATTATTATTACCTCTCAGTTAGTACACAGCTCATTAAATGCACAAAAATTAAGCGATTTTTCTGTTGACCTGATTGTGGTGGTAAACATGTAATTATCTAGTTTTATCATTATCTAGTCCACTTCTGCGCAAGCTCTACCTCCAGCTGATTCTAAAGATTTTATTGGTTGTGTTGATTTCCTACACTATGCTACAAAAATGCTAACTCATAAACCTATCCCACACCTGGCCCTAACCTCAACCAGTGAAATAAACTGCATGCAGGATTGTGGGGATTTCGGAGGTTCTGCCCATTTTTGGAGATCTCCGGTCTGCAGTTACTTGGATCTTCCAGCCAGTAGGAAAATCAGCTGCAGTATATGATATTGTCTTCTAGGGGAGATCAAGAGAATGAGGAAAATACACTTTTATCAAAAATTGGTATTGAAATGGGCACATCTGAGAAACATGCACATCATATTGTTTTATTCTTTATTTTTCATTAAATGCAGGCTTGATACACACAAGAGACTTTTGAGTGGTACTGTTTCTTCTTAACCCTCTGGGGCCTGAGGTGTTTTGGGGCCCTGAAGAAGTTTTGACATGCCCTGACATTTGTGCTTTTTTCAGTATCTTAAAAACATATGAATGGTTAAAGTCAGATTACATTGTAATCAGCACATATTGGGCTACAATAATATGCAAGCAACATTAATGTGCATGTTTGTGTTTTTGAGAAAACTATGTTTATGCGTGGTTATTGAAAATCTAAAGATGCTTCACCCAAAAGGTGAAAATTCATGTATAGCATTGTATTATTGCAGAACACACAAGATTTTTGACATATTACAATATTATACAAGAATTTAGATTTTGGGGTGAACTATCCCATGCAAATGTAATTTCACTTTTATTCACTTAATCATCATCTTCTATAAAAAAAAATCTTTAAATAAAAGTATCATGTCAGCTAAAGAATAAGAGAAGAATAAAAAACAGTTGACAGTCATGCCCCCGGTTTCACAAACAAGGCTTAAACCTTATCCTAGACTAAAATGTAAGTCCGAGCTGTTTCAACTACAAGAAACTTGTACTGACTGATCTAAAAATATATCAGTGCCTTTATTTTGTCTCGAGATGCACACCAGTAATATTTTTTTCTAAGCACATTTATAAAAAAATTACTTAAATGTCCTAATTGAACTATGGGCTAATCCTGGCTTAATCTAAGCCCTGTCTGTGAAACCGGGCCATGTTGTTTATTTGACAGGATTTATTATTTTTCAGCCTCCCATTCAAATGTATTACTTGTATTGAGATCATTAGCCATGACTTTCTGAATAAAGCATTTCACTCCATCCTTTTTTCTGTACTACAGCTGTGAATGACTATTATTCTGATGCACAGAAGAAAGGAAGAAAATCTAATAAAGTTGATTATCCATTTAACCTGGTTAAAACAAATGATTTCTTATTTCTGCTTATTTTGTTTTAAGTTAAAAATGTAAAAAAGAACTATGGCAGAAATCACACACAAAATGTCTTAAGGTGCAAAAACATTCATCTGAACACTGACACCCTTTGTAAGTTTCCAAGATTTATTTAGGTGTTATGCACTCAATGAATCCAGCACAATGGACAATGGGCTATTTATGATGATTGACAGCTCCATGAACCAATCAGCGTGAGTTGAGAAAATGAAAGTAAAACTGAGAACATACAAGAGGAAGAAGAAGAAAAGGAAGAACGGCAGAAGAAATAGTGCAAGAAGAAAACAACACGAAAAAACACCAACCTTTAAGCAACTAATCCCAACATCACACACAAGTAGGTGGTTGAGGTTAGTGTTTTATCTTTCTTCTGTTGTTTTCATGTGGGTGTCATTCTCATTGGTCATTTTGAGATACCCGGAGGCATTGCAAATATGGATGCTGACTGAAGAGACTTTCCTCAAAAGGGTTTTAAAATGATTAGTTTTAATTTACTTTTTTTTATCATTTAATCGTTAGCTTTTAGTTCCTTTACAAACTTGATGTAATGATGTTTAATGCACTTCATGTTGTAAATTACAATGAATGGAACATTTTTTCTTACTCTGTATTTTTACATCATTATGGTACAAGATAAGCCCATTTAAATCAATGTGATTAACGAGTTGATTTAAAAGTAATCTAAAACTAATCTAATTATATATTATCTAAAATATGTAATGTAACAGATTACGTGACAGACAAAATTTTTTGTCATGTAATCTCGAATCATGTATTAAATTTTTTTAAGTAATCTACCCAGCTCTGAAAATATTATTATTGACA
>NC_133361.1:75216308-75296468 GCF_049309525.1 Garra rufa | reverse complement strand
AATTAGTATTTCATAGGTGTCACACCCCCGGACTTTCTTGTTGGTTTCTCCCATTTTCCCCTGCTGTTCTTAGTGTTTTTGGTTTCTCCGTCATTGTCTGCACCTGTGTGTGTAATTAGTCTGTCTATTTAAGGTGTGTGTTTTCCCCTGTACTCTTGTCAGTCTTTGATGTTAGATGGATGTTTTCCCCTGGTGTTCCTGTGTCTACCTGTATTCCATTGGATTAATTAAATATACGTCTTTTTATTACGTCGTTGTTTGTGTGTTCCTGCCTAATCCGTGACAAAAGGTGCATTATTTTCCTTTACGCTACAGTGGGAAAATTACAATAATGTTCCTAATTTCTACAATTTTCTTTAAGATATTATTTTGACAGAAAGCTTCAGTGGAAACAGGCTTACAAAAACACATCTAGTGAAATTATGTAAATTATTATGTCATTTATTAATGATTAATGTCATTTATGTAAGAGTAAGTTCCTTTTCTTAGGAAGATAATTAAATTTGATTTTATATATATATATATATATATATATATATATATATATATATATATCGATATTGTGACGAGTCAGCTGCCTCTCCCCTAATTATCATCACCACCCTGTCCCTTATTCGCCGCCCTTCTCCAGGCTCCCAACGGGAGTGGGTGTGTATGGGAGAGGAGGGGCGCGAAAACGTCTCGGGCTGGCGGTGCGTGATGAGGAGCACCTGAATGGAATGAAGCCTCATCACCGCCGCTGTTTACATGCCGAGCGCGCCTCTCCTCAGGAGACCGGTCTCTCCCCCGTGCATGCACGCTGGTGTCCTCGCGGGTCCAGGAAGCGGTGAAGAGGGAACCAGCGCTGCCAGAAGGATGAGCTGCCGGACCCGCAGTCTGGCTGGAGACCGCACCCGTGATGGCCGACGGGCCAGGATGCCGGGCCGTAGATTCCCCGTTGGAAGTGCCGGAAAGCTCAGAAGGGACGAAGCCGCAGGAGATGCCGCCGCCCCTAGCACTCCGGTCCCAAGCGGGGAGCGTGTGCGGCCGCCGGACTCCGCCCCTTTCCTGGACCCTTCCCTATTGAACACTACCCATCCTTCACGGAACCCCTACACACGAGGACACCAGATCCCCTTTTTATTTGGACACTTTATTCCCCCTTTGGACACTTTTCTTTCGTTTTATTATGTTTAATAAAAGCCTCTCCGAGGCCTGACGCCACACCCACTGTGTCTGTCGTTCGCCTCTCCCGCCACAATATATATATATATTGTGGCCGGGCGGAGAACAACAACAACAAGACAAGAAGTGGTTGAGCCCCGGAGGGTGGATTTATTCAGTTTGGTGCAGTGAAATGAACAATACTGGTGGACGGTGCGGTGCTGTCGTCTTCTTCGTGGCAGTGAGGTGAGTCCTTCGTGGTGGGTGCGCTTCCCAGTGACGGTGGCCGGAGAAGGGGTTGGTGCAAATGCGTGCTGTAACCCCGGTGCGTGCAACCCGGAAGTGGGGAGCCAAGCGGTCACGGCGAGTCTAGGGGAAGAAAGACACAAGATCAGGTAAGCCTCACGTTGCATCGGAGATGATTCTCAATCGTCTTGTTCGGTGAGTCGGCTTATAAAGCTGGTGGGGCCGTGACCGATTGGCTCGCGGTGAGTGGCTCCAGCTGGTGCTCGTATGTTGCCAGGGCGACGCTGATAGGTCCTCGGGACGCCCGTCACACTCCCCCCCCCCAAGCGACGTCCTGGTCCTGGAGGTGAAAGCAGAAAGGGGAGACAGGGGGTGGGTGGGGAGTGACCCCCGACAGACCTGAATAAGCTGCCCAGGACCGAGAGAGACCGTCGGCGTTGTTGTTGTTGGAACCGGCCCGGTGGCGCACATCAAAGTGGAAGTCCTGGAGCGACAGGAACCATCTCGTGACCCGGGCATTTGTGTCCTTGGCCCGGGCCATCCACTGCAAGGGCGCATGGTCTGTGAAGAGAGTGAATTTACGGCCTAAGAGGTAATACCTTAGCTCCAGGACTGCCCACTTGATGGCGAGTGCTTCCTTTTCCACGGCAGCGTAGTTCCTCTCGGCCCGGGTCAGCTTGCGGCTGATGTACACGATCGGATGCTCCTCTCCCTCCTGGACTTGGGAGAGCACGGCCCCCAATCCCGTGTCTGAAGCATCCGTTTGGAGCAGGAAGGGGCAGCTGAAGTCTGGGGCCCGCAGGACTGGCTCGGTCGTCAGGGCCCGCTTGATCTTCTGGAAGGCCTGCTCCGCTTCCGGGGTCCAGCGTACTCGCTCGGGCTGCCCCTTCCTGGTCAGGTCTGTCAGGGGGGCTGCTATAGAGGAGAAGCTGGGGATAAAACAACGGTAGTAACCAGCCAACCCCAAGAAGGCACGTACCTGGGTTTTACTCTGGGGCTTCGGGGTGTCCAAGATGGCCTTCACCTTCTTTTCCTGGGGCTTGACGAGACCTCTTCCGATGGTGAAACCCAGGTACTGTGCTTCATTCAGGGCAAGGTGGCATTTGCGGGGGTTGGCTGTCAGCCCAGCCCGACGAAGCTCGGATAGCACCCTCTTCAGCCTTTCCAGGTGGTCCTCCCATGCCTCCGAGTGGATTACCACATCGTCCAGGTACGCGGCGGCGTAGGCTTGATGGGGTCGGAGTAGGACATCCATTAGACGCTGGAATGTCGCTGGAGCGCCATGCAGGCCGAAGGGAAGGGTCCGGTACTGCCAGTGGCCTGACGGCGTGGAGAAGGCGGTTTTTGGCTTGGCGTCGGCGGAGAGTGGAACTTGCCAGTATCCTTTCGTGAGATCGAGGGTCGTGATGTACCGGGCCCTTCCCAGGCGCTCCAGGAGCTCATCCACCCGGGGCATGGGGTAGCTATCAAAGTCGGAGACTTCGTTCAGGCGCCGGTAGTCATTGCAGAATCTGAGGGTGCCATCCGGCTTTGGGACCAGGACTATCGGGCTGGACCAAGGGCTCCGGGATGGCTCAATTACCCCCAGCTTGAGCATCTTCTGGATTTCCTCCTCTATAGCTTGCCGGCGGGCCTCGGGGACTCGATAGGGCCGTTGCCGGACGATGACGCCAGGAGGAGTGCGGATCTCGTGAGACAGGATATTAGTCTGGCCGGGGGTGTCGGAGAAGACGTCCAGGAACTGACCGACCAGGTGCCGCAGCTCGGCCTTCTGGGCGGCGGACAGGCTGGGGTTGATGTCAACAGCCGCGGGTTCTGTGACGGCCAGGGCAACGGCCTGGTCCCGGTCCCCAATCCACTTCTTTAATAGGTTGACGTGATACAGCTGTCGGGGCTGTCTTCGGCCCGGTTGTCGGACACGGTAGTTTACGGGGCCTACCCTTTCCTCCACGGTGTACGGCCCTTGCCACTGTGCGAGGAACTTGCACGCTGCATTCGGGACCAGGACCATTACCCTGTCTCCAGGCTGGAACTCCCGCGGCTGGGCCCTCCGGTCATAGTGGCGTTGCTGGGCTCGTTGGGATCTCTCCAGGTGTTCCCGGACTAGTGGCATGACTCTGTCGATCTTTTCCCTCATGTCTCGCACGTGCTCGACGACCGTGCGGTAGACGGCCGGCTGCTGCTCCCAGGCCTCTCGGGCTACGTCGAGAAGTCCCCGGGGTTGGCGGCCAAACAGGAGCTCAAACGGGGTGAATCCGGTGGAGGCTTGGGGAACCTCGCGGATGCCAAACAGCACGTAGGGCAGGAGCAGATCCCAATCCTTTTTATCTTCGGCCGCCACCCTCCGTAGCATCTGCTTTAGGGTCTGGTTGAACCTCTTGACGAGCCCGTCGGTCTGAGGATGGTAGACTGAGGTCTTAAGTTGTTTCACCTTCAGCAGCCGGCACAGGTCAGCCATTAGCCGGGACATAAAGGGGGTTCCCTGGTCGGTCAGAATCTCCGACGGAATGCCCACCCGGCTGGAGAGCAGGAACAGCTCGCGGGCGATGGCTTTGGCGGTGGCTTGGCGAAGGGGGACTGCCTCGGGGTACCGGGTGGCATAATCGACGATGACGAGGATATGTTCGTGTCCCCGGCCAGACCTCGGCAATGGCCCCACGATGTCCATCCCGATCCGCTCGAAAGGCACCCCGATGATAGGTAGGGGAATCAGCGGGCTGGGGGGAGGCTTTCGAGGCGACGTGCGTTGACACTCGGGGCAGGCCTGGCAGAAGCTCTTCACCTGGGCTTCCAGCCCAGGCCAGTGGAACCTGTCGCGAATCCGTTGGATGGTATTTTGGGCGCCCAGGTGACCGGCCATCGGGTGAGCGTGTGCGAGCTCCAGGACCATTTCGGTCTTCCCCTTCGGCACCACGAGCAAGTGTTTAACCTCCCCCCGTCGCTCCGCGACGCAGTACAACAGGCCGTTCTGCACGACGAAGTGTGGGAGAGGGTGAGGGGCTGGCAGGACCTCCTGGCCTTCCAGGAGGCGGACCTGGCGCCAGCAATGTTTAAGGCGGTCATCCTCCTTCTGGGCCCTCCCGAAATCGCCTCCGCCGGTGACCTGTTGGAATACATCATGGTAGAGGTTAGTGCGCTGGGCAGCGGACTCACCCTCTCTCCCACTGTCGGATGTCATCAGGCAGGAGCGGTATCCGGACCCCCGCGACGGCTGAGGCCGTGGCGTGCGGCGGGGTTGGGCAGGCTGTGTGGTCGCGGCCAAGGCGGCGTCCAGCCCCGGCCAGTCTCGGCCCAGCAACAGAGGGACCGGCAGGTCCTTTAGAACACCGACCTCCAGGGTCCACGTCTGTCCACCTTTGTGAAAGGTAAGAAGGTTAGTCGGTACCTCACGTGTATCTCCGTGGACGCAGGTGATTGGCATCACGGCTTTAGAGACCGGTCGGGGCCCGAGGGAAACTGCACTCCCTGAATCCAGCATGGCCCGGAAGTGGCGTCCGCGGACCCTCACGGTGGCTGTTGGTGCTCCTGGGGAAGGTTTTTGGTGGACCACACAGCCTGCCATCCAAGCCTTGGCGGCGGGCGACGGCGGATCCGAGGGCATGGGCTCGTCGCGGGGGCTGGGCGGCCTGTGCACTGGTCGTGGGGTGCCTTCCGGCGGCCGTCGCTCCTGGACCACCCTCCGGGGAAAAGGCTGCGCTCGCTCCCCGGCCTCCCGATGGAAGGCAGCGTCCACCAGCTCTACGGCCTCGATCACCTCTGCGATGGTTTTGGGCCCCCGCATGCCAGCGGCCTGCCTCATCGAGCGGGGCAGGGCCCTCAGCAGCCGGTCGACTACTACCCGTTCGGTGACTTGGACTGGGGAGGGTGAGTCTTCTAATAGCCAGTGTTCGGCCAACCGCATCAGATCTGCGGCCTGGATGCGGACTGGCAACCGTGTTTTAAACTCCCATTCATGGAAGCGTTGGGCGGCTGCGGTCGCGGAAAGCCCGAGCCGGCCCAATATCTCTTTTTTTAGTTCATTATAATTGTTTTGGGATGACGCAGGTAAAGAAAAATATGCTCGTTGCGCCTCTCCAGAGAGTAACGGTGCCAGCACTGCAGCCCAAGTACCTCTCGCCCACCCCTCGATGCGAGCGAGTGATTCAAACATCTTAAGGTAGGCCTCAATGTCATCATGTGCGGTCAGCTTGGGTAGTAGCCGGGCAGCGGTGGCCCGTGGGTCCGGGAGAGGAACGTTCTGAGCGGCTGGTAAGTGTAGTTCGGCCAGATATCCTTGAATGTGGCTATGTTGTTCAGTCAGCAGTTCAAAACATTGCTGCTGGCGGACGCTAACCTCGGTGAGCTGTTTAACAAGGTCCTCCATGTCTCACGGGGAGGAGCGCGCCTAAAAAGAAACAGAAAAACAACCGGAGTGAATGGCGGGGCAAAATGGCGGTGTAAACAAACTCTTGCTCGTTGGTGTTCTCAGGCCCGGCTCTTGCCCGCATTCTCCACCACCTTGTGGCCGGGCGGAGAACAACAACAACAAGACAAGAAGTGGTTGAGCCCCGGAGGGTGGATTTATTCAGTTTGGTGCAGTGAAATGAACAATACTGGTGGACGGTGCGGTGCTGTCGTCTTCTTCGTGGCAGTGAGGTGAGTCCTTCGTGGTGGGTGCGCTTCCCAGTGACGGTGGCCGGAGAAGGGTTGGTGCAAATGCGTGCTGTAACCCCGGTGCGTGCAACCCGGAAGTGGGGAGCCAAGCGGTCACGGCGAGTCTAGGGGAAGAAAGACACAAGATCAGGTAAGCCTCACGTTGCATCGGAGATGATTCTCAATCGTCTTGTTCGGTGAGTCGGCTTATAAAGCTGGTGGGGCCGTGACCGATTGGCTCGCGGTGAGTGGCTCCAGCTGGTGCTCGTATGTTGCCAGGGCGACGCTGATAGGTCCTCGGGACGCCCGTCACAATATATATATATAAAATAAATTCCTCTGTGTATAATTTGATTGATTTGAAGTCAATCAATTGTGAAAGTGAGTGAAAGTATAGGATACAAATGTTTTTCCCACTTAACTGTATTTTCATGAATATTTTGATTCCCCTGCTGAAAAAACAAACAAACAAACAAAAAAAAACCGGCTAAAACCAGTCTAGGCTGGTTGGCTGGTCTTAGCTGGTTTAAACTGGAAATAGCTGGTTTTAGCTGGTCTCCCAGCCTGACCAGGCTGTAAAAGTGTCCAAAACTCCTCTAAAACCAGACTGCTGACGAGTTAAAACCAGCCAACAAGCCTAGTCTGGTTTTAACTGGGGGTTTTTTCACCAGGGTCTGCTGTAAATTCTCAAAGTTACACATAAATGTGTTAGTATACAGTGTATTAAATCCAGCTTGATGTGTGCTGAATGTCACAATAACTCTTCTGCTTCTTTTTTGAAATGTTTCTTATAAAGCCAGAGATATGGCTTTAGAAATTGCACAATGGACTCAACCAGAGGTCCCCAACCACTACCAAGATGTAGAAGATCGAGAACCGGCTCTCGAGAACATTCTGGGGTAAATGTGTATAGATATGATGCTCTGTTATTTATTGTGTGTAAATGATTGTTCTAATTATTAAGTACTTCCATTGTATGCGATTGATATGAATCAGCTATTTGATGATTTCATGTTAAATTAGTGAATAAAAGATTGTTTTGATCTGTCATATAGCCTTTCTAAATGAATCGTAGTTGATCGTATGGACCAGGTCCAGACCCCATGTCATTTGCAGATTAATTTGAAAGTTTACAAATTGAAGCTATTTAAAATCACAAGAAGAAGAAATGAAGCAGAACTCAATTTGTTATTTACTCTGTTCTTGCACACACCCAATGCGTGCAAAAGCATAAAGATACATATGCAAAAGTTCATGTCGCTCAACTGATAAATGAAACAATGCACGTAACATTATACGATAAAACAATACACACTAATAAAAAACAGGAAACACCTATAATTTCAAGTCTAAGAGTTCAACAAGAGCTATTAGTAAAATTCTTTCTACAATTGAGATGGTGTTTCCAGCATCAATGTGACATTAATAAACATGATATCTTTGTGGAGCTCATGTTCAGAGCCCAAAACAGCAATTACACAGAAGCAAGACTATAAAAACATTTCATTATTTTTTCTTGATCTCAGTGCAATGATTTAGATAAAAAAAATAATAATAAAAAAAAAAAATATTGGATAAAAACACGAGGGAAAGTGAAGAGTCTGGTTTTAGGTTGATGTTTAGATTTCTTGAGTGTTAGAGAGTGTTACAGTCATTTTTGTAAGAGTTTTGTGCTTTCTTCAAATGTGCTGTTTTCAAACGCATGATGATGGCTTAATTTGACAAATATTTATGAATGTTCATGTAGAACGGAGAAACAGTCTAACAGCATGTCCACTGCGGCTGAAGAAGTCACAGTGTGGATTGGGTTCATGGACATCGTTCCTGTCATCGGGACGCTAAAAGAGGCAGTGGAGCTGGTGTTGGTTGGCTCTGTACGAAGGGAATGAAGCAGAGATAAAAAGAGAAAGAGAAAGCCATTCAAAACATTCTGAAAGAGCCATTAACAAAACATGGGAACGTAAGTCCTATTTAAATTCTTCTAATATTCCAAAAAAAATTCAGAACTTTGATATGCTTCAAAAACACATCAAATCCTAGTACATTCATGATATTATCAGAAAATGATTTATGATTTTGTGTTGTTCTCCTGCATGAACCATCATGTACGACTCCTGTACTCGCTACTCTTTGTCAGTTTAGTTTTGATTTTAGGCTTGTAACCATCTTTTATGAGGTTCAGAGTTCCCAAAGTGGATTATTTTCCTACAGCTGCACGGTCCATCATGTGTTATTCTTTACATAATGTATAAATATGGAATAATTATTGCACCATCATGCCAGTCTACAGTAACAGTGTTTTAATTTTGTATTTTTCTATATTTAGAAGTCGACTCTACCTGATAAACCAAGAGCAGCTGCAGCTGAATGTCCTAAAGAATTGATAGGTGCATATTATTTCTGCTCCTCTCAGTGTTCTAAATTGAAATTAAATACATTTAATTTAGAGTTAAATCAATGCAAGGAAATTTTTTTCTCTACAGAGATCAGAAAGAAAATTATTTAACAAATGGCCAAAGGTTCCAAACAGGGAACAAAACCTCCAACTCCAGCTCAGCAGAACGAGAAAGAGAAAAGATGGGAGGATATTAAGAACAAAATGTTACAAAAGATCCATATCATCGATCCAAACTTCAAGGGTGACCTGGAGGAAGAACTGAAAAAAGTCGAAAAGAGGTCGAAAAGAGGCGAACATGTTTACAACAATGACATTCTTAAATTTCATTTCAAAGTGTTGACTGACTTCATAGAAAAAATATGATCTATAATCTACAAGGATATAATGAAGAGGCAATCCATGAATTAGGCAAACACACACTTTCCCCAAGGACAGCAGAAAATATTGAAACAAAGATGGTGGTTCACTTTGGTGAGGAGAAATTCTATGTGAATGCGAATGCGGTGGTGTATGGTATATTTTGCAGAGCACTCCGTGATGCTTTGTTAGATGTGCTGCGCCACATTAATCCAGATGATGTGACAGACAAGGAGAGAAAAAGGGTGAATGATGTCATAGATAAAATGAATAAATTTCAAATCTATGTGGATGAAATGGCAAAGGACAAGTGGATAAAGCGGGATGGGACAGGCAAAGTAAGAACTAGACAGGTCCAGTTTGAAGAGGTTAAACAGGAAGTTGCCAAAATGTATAACACAGATCGTGGGTTAGACTGGTGCAGACGCATTCTGGATGTAGTTGCACCTTTGTTTGGAAATAGACAGTGAGTTGATTTCTTCTGTACTGGGGTTGCCAGGTTTCCTTTCAAAAGTTCCAGCTCAACTACATCCTTAAATCCCACAGACCTGAAACTAGCCTAAAAGGTTTAGACACCGGAAGAAACAGACACAAGTTCTGTGGTGCACATTTTAAATGTTGTTGTATCAAGTTTCAATGACCCAATGAGTGTGGACTTTCCAAAACACATTTCACTTGGAAATAAAGTAATAAATCAGAAGCAATAAAAATAGATTGATTGACGATCTGATTGTCCAAGGAATAAAAAGGAGGAGCAAGGCAACCAGATCAAAAAGCAAAAGAAGATTTAAAAAAAAAAAACGCCTGCAGGCCGATACCACAATGGACCGAAGACGAACTTGCAGCATCAAACAAGAGAAATTCGATTAATTCAATTAATCAGGAAGCAAGAGGAGAAAAAAGAATTATGAAACTACTGAAAGAATTTGATTGCTTTGAATAGTGTCTAATCTGAATTAAACTCTTTAGCAAAAGATTTAGATACGACAAGATTTAGAAATGACAAACTTCCTCTTTTGCCTGCAACAAGTTTGAACCCGTTTTGATCTTATCAAAGGAGGAGACCTGAATTCCTCTTATGAGATGACATAAAATGTTGAAAATATTGTAGGTCCTACTTCCTCAATGGGAGATGCTTTTTGTAACGAGATTAAAGAATGGAACTTCTAAAGTGGAATGATTTTATTTGATTTATTTCTATGCTGTGTGGTTTGCTTACGCTGTTAGACGTGTTGCTTTTAAGAAGGAATAGTTTTGCTTGCTGTTTGAGACTGATAACGTGATAACCGCAGACATTTCCTGTGCCCAGCGCTGCCATGGAAACTAGAGGCCCCTGCTTGCATAGGAAGTCAAGTGTGTGTATGTTTAACATATATGGTTATGTTTCTTAAACCTGGTTATGGAAGGAAGGGGCTGTATTCAACTATAAAATGGTCTGGCGAATTATAAATGGTTGCCTCTCCTTTGGTGAAGACTTTCTCGCTGTTGTTTTTGTTTATTGCTTATGAGTTATTGTTTTAATAAACCGAAACACAGATGGTGATTCGATTACACCTCTCTTTAAAGGCAAGAAACTGCAGGTGAATAGGGTAAAAAATTAACTAATAGTTATCACCTTATTTACTCAGTTGATTACACTGTTAATTGCAAACATTTTTTGTATACGTACTCGTTTTCTAAAATGTTAGGTTTTATTATGCAAATGAGGCATTATTTAATGAAATGTGCACTAATTTGCATACATTTCTAGTACAAGAATCTAAACACTGGATGAAGTCAGTTTCAAAATTCTTGTTGAATTCTTTTGACATATTAGAGTCAAAGTCTTTACAGAAGGAATTTTGGGCATCTCATTTAGTCAGTTTTTGGGGGAATGAAATGTATAAATCAAGCAAATTATATATGAACAACTCCCTCTGTAAAAACCGTCAGGATATAGTGATAGGATATATCCCACCTTTTTTTTTTTTTAAAGTCAATTAAATTACACAACTATAACAAGAAAACAACAAACATTACAATTTCAAATATAAACCACTATCGATACATTTATGACAATTGATATTAAAATGCTAGCTATCCTAGCCTCAAAATAAAAGTTAAAAATAGATACCATTAAAGGGCTATAATCATTACCATACGCTTCCTAAAGAAGGAAAGACTTTCAACACTCTTGTATAGAAGGGTGGCAAATAATTGTGTACAAAGATATACTATAAATGTATATATTAAGGAAAACAAAGTTACATTTTTTAATTACTAAGTGGCAATTGAGAGAAGAGTTGCCATGGCGACTACGGCGCGTCTTCAGTCAACAAAGAAGACTGCTTAACTAAAGGCAAACTCTTGTCTCTCTCTTTCTTCATTGCAAAAAAAGACTATTCTCATCTGTTGAGTGGACTCCCAGGGCAGGGTCTGCAACACACTGTACTTCACAGGTCAATTGGGTTCTTTCATCGTATAGCACCATCAAGTGGCAGAGCTGTGCTTTTTTTAATTTGACCAAAGATTGCTTAAGATATATCATTCCGTTCATGAGTTATATCCATTTTAGTAAAAGTGGCCCCGTCTCTTTTGAGTGGCCCCTTCAACTTTTTTTGATAATTATTTATATTCACTGTCCAGGGAACATTTCCGCAATTGTTTGGTTCCGATTAGGCAACTAGTTCGCAAAAGTAGGTTTTCAATTTACTTCGTAGAACAACTTTTATTAACCGCCTTGACCCAATGATTTCAAAATCAGTTTTTTTTAGTCTATGACAAACGGTCTAGAATTTATGAGCATTTTTGCATTTTCGATCACTGTAGCGTCCCCTATAGTCTTTTGATCTGATAAGCGAGCAATACTACTACCATCTGACAAAGTTTCAGCTCTCTAGGCCTTACTGTTTGGGCTGCACAATCAGTTTTAGGGAAGAATAATAATAATAAAAAATCCTTACAATTACAATAGGGTTTCAGCACTACGTGAACCTCTAAATATAGAAACATATATGTAGGAGCCTTACTTATTTTTCATAATTTTTCTACCCATTTAGTTATATATTTTTGTTGTATTGTTTTGTAGTATTGTTAATTCTGTTAATTCTGTTTATTTCTCTGAGTGTTGTGGTACTTTTCAGTTTGAATATGTTTTATATATTTTCCATTGCATAAGAAGGCTTAAATAATTAAACTATAGAGTGCTAACTACTGTGAAACTGTCTGAAAGGGTTAATTGAGATATTATGTGCAGGGCAGAGAAATGTTGCAGACTGCTGAGAATAGCACTTCCTGTTTTGAAAGTCTAACAGGATGTATGAGCTGTGTGTGTGGACGGTGGAAAGAAACTTCTGCTTTAAGACGCCAACAGTCGAGAGAAGATGCAAGGAAGAAGAAAAATATAGCAGGGTGTGTCTCTGAAAGAGATTTCAGAAGCACTTAGGGAACTAAGAGCAATTGAGCTTCTCCAGCGCTGTTAATTACTTTTGATTTCTCCTATTTGCTGAGCTTGAATAAAACTTTTAAACTTTGATAGATTGACTCCTGAACCATTTTTGAACACGCATAGGACTATTTGAAAGTCCAACAATTTGGTGACCCCGACGTGATGGTACACGGAGTTTTCTGAGACAAAGGGAAATATCTGAATTCAACACAAAGAGCCGGCTCATAATCAAAAGGTAAGCAGAAACCTTTTTAATTAAATTCTGCGATTGATTATTCTAAATGAAGTGTTGAATTTGGACTATTTTCTGGTGTCAGTGGAGAAATCAACAGTAAAAGAAAATTAAATACTGTGTGAGGAAAATAAATACTGTGTGAGGAAAATAAATACTGTGTGTGGATACTGTGTGAGGAAACTATATTCTGTGTGAGGAAATATTTAGACCCTAAATAAAAGAGTCAGGAGTCTTACAGAACTCCACACCTGACGAGGTTGGTGCTGGCGTAAGACCTAAAAACCTCTCCTGACTGAGGTAGTGGTGTACCCACTATAAAAAGCTGAATTGACCAAACTAGTGCTGTAAATTACTAGTGTCGCTGCGCGCAAGTGGCGAACTAGGTGGATGTATCTGTAACTCCGAGAGGAGATAACAAAAAAGCAGAGCTCTACATAATTTACAAGTAAGAAATTTGACAGAAGTTCGTTGATTTATTTGAAGATTAGGGGCAGTTTAGGTGCATCAGAGCGTGAGTGACGCTAGCGAGGGACAGAGTAGGGAGCGCGCAGACCATAAAAGACGTCATGGAGGGTGAATTCGATAGGGAATGTACGGAGTATGATTGTCCTACTCTTGGACAACAGTGGGATAAGATGATTGAAATTGTAAGAACCCAAACTGATCCAAAAGATATGAAAACACGCATGCTAGAATTAGAAATGTGTAAACATGAAATGATTGAACATTTTGGTGATGATTGTATGGAAAGGAAGGGGTCTCTGTTTCAGAAAGTGGGTGTGAAAGAGAAGAGAGCACAAGAGGCAGTTCAGAGACACAGAAAAGAGGAAGTGGGGCTATTGCAGAGGCGAGCACATGCGAAAAGAGAAAAAGAGTTAGATGCAAATCGTAGAAGATGGGCTAGAATTGCACTCGCAGCGGCTATTTTAAACCCAAACAAGAAAGAGGACAGACAGGGTGGCTGTGAAACAAAGTTGAGCAAGAGGCAGGAAGCAGAGGCTAGTTCTGCCCGCACCCCCACAGCTCCTACCGTGCAGAGACTATACCCAGATCCCCCGCCCCCATACAACCCAACTACAGGTCAAAAGTTGAAACAGCTACCTCTTAGGAAAATTACGAAACAAATGCCGCTGTACAAAGTAAAAGGTGGAACTTTGGAGTTGGATGAGGAAGAAAGTCAGGGTCGTAAAGATAGCGTGGTAGAATCCTTCGTTGAGGAAGAGGTAGAAGAGAATAAAAAAGAAGAAGATGAAGAAAGTGAACAAGATTACCCAGTAGGTGAAGAGATAGTAATTGAAGGACATGTAGAGAATAAGAAAGATAGGAAGGGAGCCAGTAAAAATGACTCTGATGATGAGAAACAAGAAAAAATGTTTATTACTTTAGAGGGTACATTTGCTATTGGTGAAGATAAAGAAGGACAGATGAGAGGTAGAAAGAGGAACAGGGGAAACTTGTCCAGAACATCCCCATCTAGATCCAGCGCCAGGCTAAAAGACATGTTGCACAGGAAAGAGGAAGGGAAAACCGATCTGTCTGAAATGGGAACAAAATTCCAGTTGCCCATATTGGCTGGCTCTACAGGGCCTGTGTATCAACCGTGGTCCCTTACGGACTTGGAAACATTAGTGAAGAAACTCCCTGCCATTACAGAGGGAGGAGGTAGATGGGTGAACAAACTCTTTGCATTGTCACATGGCCAGGTCCTCTCCGTGGGAGATTTAAGACAAATAATGAGCAGGGTTTTGTCAGCACACCAGATGGCAGATCTAGAAAATATGGCACTCACCAGAAATGTAAGCAATAGCGCACCATTGGTAACTGGTGGAGGCCAATCACCCCTGTGTCAAGCCATAAGAGATAAATTCCCTACACCTGATACCATGTTTGAAAACATGAAATTTAAACATAAGCCTGGTGAGAATGGAGCGGCATATATAAATAGATGCTCTCAAGAATGGGAAGAGGCGTGTGATGAAAATCCTATGTCTAACCCTGTCACTAATAGAATTTTCAGGGCAGCAGTGCTACATGGAGCACCAGCTGGCGTGACTCAAGCAATGGAGCAGTCCCCTGAGGTACCAGGCAGTGATGATGCAAAGTGAAAAAGGTACGCAGTACATTTTATTGACAAAGCAGTAGAGAGGGCAGAGAAAGAAGGAAGTGAGCTATTGAAGCTGCAGAAGGAGCTTCTGAGACTGCAGGTCGAGGAGAGGAAGTCAGCTAAAAATAGAGAGCCGAAACAGATGGCTCAGCAACAGCCTACCCTCACACCCACGCAGCCACAACCACAGGCTGAGCCTGTACATAAAACTTCTGTAAAATACCATGATTATGTTCCACAATACCCCAAACAACAGCAGTGGAATGGAGGTAGGGGCCATAGGGGAAGAGGCAGAGGGGGTGGAGCAAATGGCAACATATGTTACAGATGTGGAGGGGTAGGTCACTGGGCATCCAACTGCTCAGAGGGCCAAAGAAAATGTTACCACTGTGGGGGAGTAAACCATGTAGCCAGAGATTGCCCCCAACAACCACATAGAGCGCCCCTAGGGGTCAGGGTAACCAAAGAGCCAGGGGCCAGCCGCAGAGAGGGGAATGGGGTGGCAGACCAGTGCCCTACAACCAACTTAGTCACCAGCAGCCACTCAGTCCAGAGTGGAATCAGTCTGATGACTACTATGCATGAAGGTCCCCACAGAGAGCCCAAGAGAGGGCTATGGCCGAGCCCCTCTTAACCATCACTGTAAATAATAGTGACTTACAGGCCCTGGTTGACACTGGAGCAACTTACTCCACTATTACAAAAGACATTGACAAACAACATCTTTCAGACAGAAAGGTGGGTGTAATGGGTTTCTCTGGGGACACAGAACATTGGCCATTGACTAAACCACTTCCTGTCACCATTGCAGGTCAGAAATTGATACATTCATTCCTATATTCGACAAATTCTCCAATACCATTGTTAGGTAGAGACCTACTAATTAAAGCAGGGGCCAGTACTCCAGAGGGAGTCGTTGTATCCTTTCCAACAGGGCAGAAGATTAACTGCTCCATACAAGGTGGAGTAGGCCACAACCAGTGGCTGCTGGCACCTTCACCCACCCCAGATAGTTATGCAGACATTTACTGGGCTCTGCTGACCCCCTCGCAAACCGGAGCTTATTCATTTTTCCAGAAATGGAAATCGTGGATATATACCTTGGACATTTTTACTCCGCCCCCTGATGACCTACACTGTACGTTGTTTTATGACAGACAGGAAGACCATGTTTATCAGGAAGCATTTTCTGGTGTTGAAGGCTCTCAATGGAGCATAAGAGGCATGGGACTGCTGATAGGAAAGGAAGGTGTAGTGGCTCCTGTATGCCTAACGGCCGAACAGGAGGGCTGGTACATGATGAGGGAATCAGCTGCCCCACACATATCACTGGCTCTGCACCCTATGCATGAAGCCAGAGAATTGGGCTCCATGACAAAGAGGCTTCTAGCAGTTACTGATTGGGAACCAACTGAGAATAGACAGCTATACTACTCCCCCTCAACAGACAGTTTCAAGGTGGTAGAAGAAACCACTGACTTAGGCATCTTGGAACATAAGTGGATCCCCAGGTGCCACGGCAGAGATAAATCAGACGGGGAAGGGGCTGTGGAATTGATTGAATCTATGCCTCAAGACTTGTGGTCGACAGGACCCACTGATGTGGGGTATTGTGACATAACACCTGTCACTTTCGAAATATCGAATGGACCACCAGTGTGGATTCCACAGTACAGGAACAGACCTGAGGCAGTGGCTGGTATCAGGCCAATAATTGAAGGATTGCTTGACTCCGGGGTGCTAACCCCATACCAGTCGCAATGGAACACACCAATATTTCCTGTCCCAAAACCAGGAGGGAAGTATAGGATGGTGCATGATTTGAGAGAAGTGAATAGCAGAGTTACCACCCCCATAGTTGCTGTCCCAGACCCATACACTGCATTGTCCATGGTGAATGCATCCCACCAATGGTTTTCCTGCATTGATATGGCTAACGCATTTTTCTGCGTGCCCATTGCAGATGAATGCAAAAAGTATTTCGCCTTCACATTTGAAGGAACACAATATTCCTATAACCGCCTCCCACAGGGATTTATCCTAAGTCCAGGAAATTCAATCAGGTCATGAAACAACAACTGGAATCCTGCCAGTTTCCGGAGGGCGTGGTCACCATCATGTACATGGATGACCTGCTGGTCTCTGCTGGGTCACCAGAATCCTGTCTAGAGGCCACGGGCATTGTTTTACACAGACTGAGGGAGGCTGGGCTGAAAGTGAGTAAAGAGAAATTGCAGGTATGCAGACAAACAGTTACCTTCCTAGGGAGAGTAGTGGGAGCAGGTGGAAATGGTGTGTCACCAGCACACAAGAGGGACATTTTGACACACCCAAAACCTATCACTGTGAAGGAGATGCTTTCCTTCTTAGGACTGACAGGGTTCAGTAGACACTTTGTGCCACAATATGTGACTCTGACTAGCCCTCTAAGGGACATGGTGAAACAATGTGGTATGAGAAATTTGAAAGCACAGCTACAATGGACAGTCGAAGCAGAGGAGGCGTTTCAGAAAACAAAAGCAGAGCTAGCACATTGTAGCAATCTTTGCACCCCAGACTACAAACTGCTCTTCAGATTAGATGTATCTGAAACAATCACAAGTGCACACGGGGTGCTTTACCAAAAGCAGTCAGGCAACAGACGAATTTTACTGTACGTGAGTGTGCTACTAGACCAGGTGGAAGCTAGACAGCCCCCGTGTGCTAGATTCGCTGCAGGCCTAGCTAAGATCATACAGAAAACATCGCACATCGTTATGGGTCACACGCTGTTGATCCTAACCTCTCACTCAGTGGTCAGCTTCGTTAATTCCAGCGCTTTCACTTTCTCTGCTTTGAGACAGAGGAGGATGTTGAACATTTTGACAGCACCAAACATTACGTATACTCACAATGGGGTTAACATGGCTGACCTCCTGACTGATGGAGAACCTCACGATTGCGCCCCCTTGACGAACAGATTGTCGGTGGTGAGGGAAGGTTTATTGGCCAGTCAACTTCCTGAAACAGACAACCCTATCACGCTTTTTACTGATGGTAGCTGCCACAGAGCTGATGACGGAACATTGAAGGCAGGATTTGCTGTGGTTGAATTGCAGGGTGACAAATTTGTGACAGTAAAAGCAGAACCCCTGGTGGGGAAACAGTCAGCACAGAAAGCAGAACTGTTAGCATTGATCAATGCATTGAGACACTCTGAGGGTAGAACAGCAAATATCTACTCTGATTCTGCATACGCAGTTTCTGCAGCCCATGTGGAGCTGCCTGTGTGGGTCAGATGAGAAAGAAGCAAGAGAGCTCTCAGAAGCCATAATGCTACCTAGCAAAGTGGCTATTATTAAGTGCACTGGTCATTCCCAAGGAACTGACCTACTCTCGAGAGGGAATGAGGCTGCAGACATGGCGGCAAAACGTGCCTCGGGTTACCTACAAGGTCAGTTTGTGGTAGTAGCAGAGCCAGATGTGACATCCCTTCTCCCTGAATTTTCAAGGGAATTCTTGTCGGAGCAGCAGGACATGGCTGCCCCAGAAGAAAAATCTGTGTGGAAAAACAAAGGTGCAGTCAGGCATTCTGATGGCCTTTGGACATCCCCAGATGGTAGGGTTCTACTACCGGCTTCATTGGCCCCAATTGTCTTGAAAGAAACTCATACTCCTGCCCACTGTGGTGACAAACAAATGGCACGAGCGTTGCAATCTTGGTGGCATCCTTTTATGCCACATCTGATTACAGGGTACATAACATCGTGTCCTATCTGTCAAGAACACAACATTAAGCCATCCATGAAACCGTCCCAGGGTTCGTTTCCTCTCGCAAATGGTCCTGGGGATGAAATTGTAATCGACTTCACTGACATGTGTGAAAAAGTGCAGGGAAAAAGATATCTGTTGGTGATGGTGGATGCCTACACTGGTTGGCCTGAAGCATTTCCTGTTGGCAAGGAGGACAGCACTGCCGTTATTAAGTGCTTGATAAACCACTATATACCACACCACGGTTTCCCGAAAAGGGTCAGATCTGATAATGGCTCGCATTTTAAGAATGAACATCTAGCTCAAGTGGAAAAGGCATTAGGTTTGGTACATCACTTTGGCGCAGTCTACCACCCTCAATCGCAAGGGAAAGTTGAACGTTTGAACCTCACGTTGAAAAACAAATTGGCTAAAATCTGTGCACAGACCAAATTGACATGGTTAGCGGCCCTTCCACTGGCCCTGATGTCAGTCAGGAGCTCTGTAAACAGAACTACGGGATACACCCCGTTCGAGCTCTTGACTGGTCGCCAGTTTCCTGGTCCACATGCACCATTGCAACTGGAACCAGTTCAACCCCTATCGCATAAGGTGTATTACGACAAACTAGTGGCCCTTGTTGGGTCGTTTCACGATGTAGTGCCCATTGATGACATGGTTCACGAATACCCCGCCCAGTTGCCAAACCGCACCTGGGATTGGGTGCGATTGAGAACCTACAAGCAGGAAAAGGAGACACGTGGTACCACCTGAGTCAGTGTTGTCCGGCGGATCAGCCGTCCAGATCCTTGGAGGACACCAGAGTGGACCTTGCTTCACAGGTCCAAGAGAGGGAGGATACAGGTGACACACAAAATACAGGTGACACACAAACACATACACATACAGGAGAAGATCTAAAAGAGAATTTCCAACCATCACAAAGTAATCTACAAGCCCTGCAAGTGGTCCATAAGACTGGGGATTTATTCACAGCCCCTAGAGGTGAGCCAGTAGCTCATTGCATCAGTGCAGACTGTGCATTTGGAGCAGGCATAGCGAGGAAATTTAGGGAAAGGTACGGGGTTGAAAAGGCGTGGGCCCAAGAGAAGACAAAAGGTGACTGTGCCGTAACACACGAAGTAGACAGGATTGTTTTTCACTTAGTCACAAAAACATTTGCCAGGGATTTACCCACCTATGAGGATCTTGAGAACAGTTTAAGCTGCATGAGAGTGTGGTGTGACAGGCTAGGCATCACCAAATTATCTATACCCCGGCTGGGGTGTGGTTTGGACAAGTTGGAGTTCTGTAAAGTCCTTCACATTATTGAGAAAACCTTTAGAGGTTCGAACATAGCAGTTTTTATTTACCATATTGATTAGTATAGCAGTGTGTTTTTGTGTCTATTATCATTTTTTGTTTATACTTATTGTGAGAGACAACATATGTCCTGGATAGAGAAAATAGATTGGAATAAAGTACCTACGTTTGCGACTCCCTGGGAAGAGGACATAGAATTGTCCAGCGTGAAATTAGCTTCAGTCCAGGTACAGGGAGAAAAGAATCATGAGAGTGAAATTGTGGGAGAATTGGAAATTTCTGGGGGTCATAGGAGTGATAGCCTTGATAATAGTGGGAATAATTCTGGGAATAGAAAGGAGTCACGGAAAGAATAAGACACTGTCCAGACATGAGAGAGCCGTAAGAAGTGAAATCCTGCAAAATGGAGGCGAGATAAAAGACCCATGTTTAAAGAAATATGGAGGGATTGAGTTAAATTACACCAAAGGTTCAACCACATCCTATACATTCGACTTGTGCGATGTTATAGATTGTGGTGGGAAAGATAGTTCATGGAGGAGATACGATGTCTACCTCTGTGGATTGGGTTGGCCAGGGAACCAAAAGTGGTGTCCAACATGGAGCCACGTCTGGCAAGCGACAAACCCAAGTTTCACAGGAACCACTGAAAAGAAAACCTCAGATGGAAAACTAAAGGCAGCAGGGTATATCAGGATACAGAGGGATTTCAATAGGGATAAAAACCCCATAACCTTGTCCATAATAGGCCTTAAACAAGACCCATATCCAGCTAAACCTGGCGGGGTAGCAGGACAATGCTAGGACACCGCTGAGGGGCAATTTTATGTATTAATTGGTGTTGAAGTGGGTGGGAAGGATCCACTAGGGTTGGTAAAGGTTAACCTAGTGGAACCAGTAGAAAATACTACAATGGTAACTATAGTAAAGGATTATAGCAAAGAGGTAAGGGGAAGTAAGGTAGTTATTGAAATGGATTACACAAAATTGACCCCTGAGGATTTAATAGAAAAAGCTACGGGATATGGGGAGTCCAATTTGTGGTTAGAATGGATAATATCCGCTGCCCGGGAAGTACAGATGACGGAGTGTGTTGCATGTGCAAGAGCTAGACCCACCCTTAGGATAGAACCAGCTCCGTTGATAAAGACTGACAAAGTAGGGTATGGATGTATGATGAGTATTACCCAGGAAGCCAAGCCCGAAGGATGTGACACTTTAGCAGAAATATTCCCTCCAATAAGTAATCAAACAAAAACAGGTCCCTTCTCTGCAGACTCGGGGAACTTTACGTGTTTTAACTTTAGCGCCTCCGATCCGAGGTTTAAGGTGGGACATATTGATCCTTCTTGGTGCAGTGAGGTCATTCAGAATGCTGAGGATATAATAGGGCCGTGGGCGCGAGGGGGATTATACTATTACTGCGGGCCCTGGAGGGACTGAAAACTCTCTCTAAAACAATGGCAGAACACTCTGGTATAGATAACCCCTTCGATGATTGGCTAACCAGTGTGTTTGGAAAATATAAAACCATGATAACATCCATTCTAGTTTCTCTCGCTACTTTTGTGGCTATAGTAGTAACCTGTGGATGCTGTTGCATCCCGTGCATCAGGTCATTGTGTAACAGGGTGATAGTGGCTGCAATTGAAAAGAAAGAAGAGGCTCCACCTCCTTACACAATGCCCTTGTTGATATCCCCTGCAGAAGAAGAAGAAGAGGAGGAGAAATGTAACTTGTGAATGTTGTCTCTCTCTCTCTCTATTAACTGTGCTTTCTTGCAGATGCTGATTCATCATATATTGTGTGTTATATAGAAATGTTAAGAAGATGTTTTGAGCCTAGAAGGAATGTGTAGAAGTGTTTAGCTTAGATACTTTCAGTGTGATTGTCTCAGCTGACATGTTGTGGTCGCCCAATTGCAAATTAGGGGACCGACTGGGCGTCTTTCCCCGTGGGGGTTTTCGGCCCAGTCCTGTCTGAGCACACTGTTTTATAGGGCATTTATAGGGACATTTATTTTGTAACTTCATATGTATGCAATGTAGACTAGGGTAAAATGTTAATGTATTTTGACAGTCTGATATGATGTGTCAGACGAACGTGGTGGCTGCCCATACGCTAACTAGGGGGTCGCCTAGGTGTCTTTCCTCACTGAGGTTTTCGACCTAGGCTCGTCTGGACATATTGGACTTAGAAAAAGTTTTATTAACATGCATTGTACAAGATTTTTATGTTTGTGTTATGGGATGTGGCCTCTTTCAGAGGCCAAGAGAGGGATTTGTGGTACTTTTCAGTTTGAATATGTTTTATATATTTTCCATTGCATAAGAAGGCTTAAATAATTAAACTATAGAGTGCTAACTACTGTGAAACTGTCTGAAAGGGTTAATTGAGATATTATGTGCAGGGCAGAGAAATGTTGCAGACTGCTGAGAATAGCACTTCCTGTTTTGAAAGTCTAACAGGATGTATGAGCTGTGTGTGTGGACGGTGGAAAGAAACTTCTGCTTTAAGACGCCAACAGTCGAGAGAAGATGCAAGGAAGAAGAAAAATATAGCAGGGTGTGTCTCTGAAAGAGATTTCAGAAGCACTTAGGGAACTTAGAGCAATTGAGCTTCTCCAGCGCTGTTAATTACTTTTGATTTCTCCTATTTGCTGAGCTTGAATAAAACTTTTAAACTTTGATAGATTGACTCCTGAACCATTTTTGAACACGCATAGGACTATTTGAAAGTCCAACAGTGTGTGCCCTCTATAGGTGTGAGAGGGAAAAATGTTTAAATGGAGATGCCACCCCTAACAGGAAGGGGGCGCTGGTGCGAGAGCACATAATTTCTTGACCGTGCACATGGAGCTAGGATGGCATGGTGCAACAAGCTAGCAAGCAGTCTTTAAGTTGTTTGTTTCTGTTATGTTGGAATTCATTTTACTTTGATTTAATAAACTTCAGTTATTGTTTGGGACACCATCAAGCCGTTCTCTGGATCTATTCATGCAACTTGCACGTGTCAGAATATTGCATCAACACCTCTCACAGTGGCAAAGAAACAAGGGATTGGGCAAATTGGACATTGAAACTTGTTTTTACCACTACAATATATATTGAATGAATGGGAAAAAATTATAAAAATAAATATTAAATCATGTGAATAACAATTGATTGTAAAATGATCATTAATAATAATGTGCATAAATTATGATGAATAAAATGGTTGGGTTTTCCTGTGAGAACAGGTTGGAATTGCACACCATTTTCCATTTGTGATGCAGTAAGCGTCATGGAAGATATTCCCATTGCATTGACCATAATAGACATCTTCAGAAAGTTACTGCTCTCTGACCTGATCCACGTACAGAGAATGTGTCTCTGTCTTTAGTGGCATGCTCCAACACTCAAATGTATAAGGATACATTTAATATCTACCTTAATATCATCTAGAGACAATTTCCTTGAGGAAATTTAAAGCTGAGGATCATCAGCGAAACAATAAAAGTTAACCCATGTTTAACTCCAGTACTGAACCTTAAACAATTTTTTGATTTATTATTACAGTTATAATGGTCAGATAAATAAGATTTTAATCATGATTTTAAGATTCAAGTACTGCCTATATTGTTTACATGGTTTGCACTCTCTACCATGTGCCCTTACTTGTATTTTTCATTTTTATATATTGTATGTTTATTTGTATTTATTCGTATTTTTTTATTCTACCTTTGTATTTAATGTTACTTTTTGTATTTAATGTTACTTGTATGCACCATGGGTCTGAGAGTAACGCAATTTCAATTCTTTGTATGTCCTGTACATGTGGCAGAATTGACAATAAAGTTGACTTTGACTTTGACTTAATTGCTCCAAAATATAGTGTTCAGATCCATTCAGTAGGACAAAGGTTGTTTGTTACAACCATAATACATTTATTTGATGAGAAATCAGGAAATATGCGACCACAGCTGAATCTATTAAGCTTTAAAATATCAATCTTCTGACACTGTCTTGAGACAAAAACACCCACACAACAGATAAGAGGTTTCTAATGACAGAAACCAAACCAGTTCTGATACTCAGTGGATGTGGAATAACACTCTGAGGTTACAGTTAAAAACCTTAATGCATGAAGCTTTAAAGAGCAAACAAACACACTCACAAACCTAAAAGTGCCACATCTAGTCTGTTGAGGTCACATTTACCCTGCAGGTCTTGATGCCTAATTTCAATTTGTTGACTGTATCTGATGTTTTTGATCACCAGCTTCTTCTAAAATGACCCATATCCAATATCTGGACAGAAACAGTTTCTTTCTCAAGCAATCCATCTTATGAACACTTGACAATAACTGTGGAACACACAACTCTATTTATAGACCAACACATTGTGAAATTGTACCTTTTTCAGCACTAAACAAGTGAATTTTGCCAAGATGGTTTTAGAAATGATAAACAAAATGTAATAGAATAATAATGTTATATAGCTTCTGTCGTGAAAACAAACATGATTCTTACTTACTGGTTTTACATCACCAATGTAATGGTTTTACCGTTTCAAGTTGTGGCTGCATGTGCATTAAGCATTTATTATGATAAGTGCATCTTTGTTCATTTGCTCATTATCTGACAGAATCACTCTCCATTTCCGGAGTGAATTCAGACTATAAAAGCACGTCCGTCAGCTCACCATCATCTACTCGTGAACATCTTCAAGCCACCGTCTGATCCAGGTAAGATCATCTGTTGTCTTATATCGTCTTGTACATGTTTAATGAAGCTCTGGGGGGTTTTCTTTCAGGTCCTTGTCAGAGCCACTTTTAATTTTAGCGGATGTGTTTAATAATGAGGTGATCAGCTCATATAGTCATCATCTGTCTTGTAATTGTCTTGTGTGAGTTCATATTGTTGACTATATTTTTTATTTCAGCCTCTTGTATCACAGAGTTTCCTTTAATTAAAAGTGACTGCAATTTTAGTTTTACTATCAGCACTGAAAGAAATAACTACACAGAATTATGTTTCCCAAAGAAATAGCTCACAAAGCAGCAAAAGAATGAGTGAAGTCAGAGCATTTGTGTTTCTCGTAGTATTTGCAGGTTCCTTAACTGACCAAGGAAGTGAAAAACAGTTTGAAAAAACAACTAGAATGCATTTTTTGTGGGTAGTTTTTCACCACCATTTTCATCTTTAATAACAGTTTAACAGTCATTACAGATCATTTATATAACACTGACCGAGTGAATCTTTGAGTGTTTAATTCGAGTTGGATCTAAACTCTGGTCTAGTCTGAGTTAGACCTGCACTCATCTGCTTCAGTGGATTCCTGCAAGAAAAGTCTGTTTATTTAGTTTGTCATTAATGTTGTTGTGTTCTACTCACTCCTCTGGTCTTATTTCAGCGTATGTTACAACTGTTGCTCAACAAACCCAACTCATCTCAGTCCTTACACGACAGTAAGATCTCACTACTTAAATAGATATGTTACAGTTAAACTGACCAACTAAATGGACTAAAAGTTTATTCACGTTTGTTTGTATCTAAACTCTTTTCCCTCAGACCAACAACATGGCAGTGGAAAATGTGATGCTTAAAGTTCTCCTTTGACTTGACCAGTTCTGTTATCAACGTAAGTTGTTCAGTATTTATTGCTTGCTTACTGAAATATTTTATTTAGGCAATATATCACTAGCAGTAGTGCTGAATATTCAGAAGAACATTCTCTAACCCTAATCAAACACACCTGAACATGCTGATCAATGTCTCCAAGAGCATTAGAGAATCACAGGTGAGTTTGACCAGGGTTGGAGCTAAACTCTGCAGTGCATTGGCCCTCCGGGGCAAGATTTGAGGAACAATGGTTTAATGTGTGTGGTTTTTAAATTATAATGCATTTTAAGTGTTTTACAGCAATAGATCACATAAAAACGAAAATCATTTACTCACCCTGTCAAACTGGTTCACATCAGTCAATGCAAATACCACACAGTAAAAAAATCCAGTGTAAAATTAACTCTCCTGGGAGTACATGTGAGACCACACTCAAGAGTGTAAAGTGTTAAAATCAGAGTGTTAAATTAAGAGTTAAAGTTAATGAGGTAATTAAATGATTAATTAAATGATGATTGATCATTATTGAAGACACATTTTCTATGTCACCGTTATAGTGGTCAGCATTTGCTTTAGTTGGGCTCTTGATCCTTACATTTTTAAAGTTGGTTGTTATAACTAAGTTACAACAGCCAGACATGCGAAATGATCATGTGGTATTCGTTATGTTTTTACAAAATGATCATTTGATTTGAATCACTGAGCTCATTTACAGCCTAAACCTAAAAGAGTTCGATTTTTTTGGTTGTTAGATGTTGGTTAGCCAAGTATTCGCTAACTAAAATTATATTTTTGAAAGTTGTTGGGATAATTTAAAAAAAGAAAATACTTTTTTGAGACAACAACATACATCAAGAATCAGTGTAGGAAACTCAGCAACGGTGACAAACAACATATCCAGAAAACAGATTTTGATTGGTGGCACCCAGAATGCACTGCAACATGCGTTTGTGATCGTCACCATTTTTGACATTCACAGCTTGATTCTTGATGTTTGTGTCTAAATGAAATGACAATTTCAAACAGATTTTAATAAATACCTCTGAGCATATTAAAAAATGTTCTGCTGAAGAATCGCAGGGCTGCTATAACCAACAATATAGATCCAACTCAAGAAATCAGACTCTAAATGTGTTTTGCTTGTCTGTTTGTTATAACCCTGTTACTGTATATCAGACAAGCAAAACCTAACTTAAAAATGTAAGGGTCAAGAGCACAACTAAAGCAAATGCTGGCCACTATAATGGTGCCAAAAAATGTGATTTTCTCCTTTGGTGAGTCTGCTCATTAACATCAGGTGTCTCCAATAATGATCACTCAATTAATTACTTAATTACCTCACTAACTTTAACTCTGCTTCAGTGTTCATTTAACACTCTGATTTTAACACTTTACACTCTTGAGTGTGGTCTCACATGTACTCCCAGGAGAGTTAATTTCACACTGGTTTATTTGCTGTGCAGTTTGACATTTTCAAGGAGGTCATGAAGAAAGCCAGATGAATTGGGCCATTAAGTCTAGTTCCCTACCAGGAACGTCGAGCTGCGTCGAAACGCTTTGGGAACGACCCCAGCGTGACCACGCTCTGAATCACGTGTGTAATCAGTCCGAAGGAATCGCGTGACGTCACAGGCGTGATGACGTCACCGACCTGGAAGCTTAAAAGAATGTTCGGTGAGAACAGCACTAGCTTTCTGCCATTCAGCAAGCGCTCTATGTGTGTGTGTCACTCTGTTTTTATGTGCCAGTTTGCACAGCTTTTATTTAAGAGTGTCACTATGTCCTTCAAATAAGCAGCAGCATTTCATTCTGTGTGCTCCTCCTTAAAAAAAAAAAAAAGAGGGGATACACGCAGTCTATTTGTTGTCTGTTTGGGAGCGAAGCACGGGAGTCAGTTCTCGAGGGAACTGATTGCCTGTATTGTCTTCCCCCGCGGCTCAGTCAGCTGTTCTCGTGGGGATTGCACATAGATCTATGAAGCAGGTTAGAGACGATCTTTGATCCAGCTCTGCCTTTTCCATGGATCTATCCTGTTCTCTCTCTCGGGGCTCCGAAGCCCGCTCTGCGGTTCTTCTCCCTTGAGTGAGAGTGCATGGCGAAGTGGGCGGTGTCAGCTTTTGAGGAAGCGCTTTGTTCAGGAGCTGAGTACTCACAGTCCGCTTCTGAGGGGGCGGGCTGTGTTCATTCATAAATGTGTCCATTCATAAAGTCACAAAGCACATATGTGAAGTATCTTGAATGTTAGCTCTGCTCCCATAGTCATTTAATTCTGAGGAATTAAATACATTTATACAGGCTGCCAGGTGCAGCCCATACTAAGTTAGCCATTCCTTCACTTTCACCCTATATATTTAATTATATTAATTAAATGCTCATTTGAGCATTTTGGCGGCTCGGCATCGAGGTGTTGTCCTCACCAAACTGGGGTTGTGACTGAAAAGTGTGCTTTGTCCATTATAGAGAACCACTTTTCAGTGCTTGGTGTGGAATTCAATCATGATGCAGTCACGTCTGTCTCCTGCTCTGATTGAATCTTTTCTCATGCCAGTCAAGAGAGTATAAATAGGCTGGCCACTCACTGCAAACAGTTTCATTAACTATAATAAGCCCAGATGGCATGGCTCAGGGCTAATGAGGACAGTCCCCTCTGGGGAAGAGCGGTTAACACCTCTTCATATGGTGCCCGTCTCTCCTCAGTGTCCTCAATGGACCGCTTTGCCAACCCTGCCACCACCAGGTGCTTCAGGGCGCAGCGGTCCCCAGCGAGCATACCTCTCAGTTACCGCCCGACATCATAGCGGTGCTGGGAGGCTCGCGACCTCCATCGAGGTCCCCTGAACAGCTAGCTGGGTGCTTTCCTGCCGGTCTCCGCTTCAGGACCCCGAGCTAGCCGTTCCTCTAACAGCAGAGGTCAGTCTCGAGAGACTGATTCCCCTAGTAGACTCTTTGGCAGCGTGGAAACTTCTGCCAAATGTGTCATGGGTCCTGCACACTGAAGAGAGGGGCTACCGCATTCAGTTCGGCTCCCCTCCTCCCCTCTTCAGTGGGGTCTTCCCACTTTGGTGGATCCTGAGCAGGCTCTGGTTATGGAACAGCCAGTTCTTCATTGTTCCTCAGCACAGGAAGTTCCTGAGGTTTGCTCTCAGGGGCAGAGCTTACCAAATTCGAGTTCTTCCTTTTGGCTTACACTCTCACCCCGCACTTTCATAAAGTGTGCGGATGCAGTTCTGGCGACTCTGCGACTCTGGGGTATTAGCATACTCAACTATGTCAACATTCAGTTGATCTTAGCTTATTTCGAGCAAGTGGCAGTTCAACATTGAGATGTTGTTCTGTCACACATGAAAGAGCTGGGGTTAGGACTAAACACCAAGGAAAGTGTGCTTTCTCCATTATAGAGAACCACTTATCTGGGCGTGGTGTGGGATTTGACCACAGTGCAGGCACGTATGTCTCCTGCTTGTGTCGTCTCAATCCTCATCACAGTCGTGAGAAGTAAGATAAGGCTGGTCACTAACTGTACAGCAGTTCTACGAAATGCTGGGTCTGATGACAGCTGCGTCCAACGTGATATCTTTTGGCCTGCTGTACATGAGACCCCTACAGTGGTGGCTCAAGAGGAAGGCTGACCAACTTTTGGTCTGTTTCGGCCCTCCTAGGAGAGGCAATCCTTCTAGCCTTCCATAAGCAATTGGATTTTGGATGCCATCTCGGTAGCCCTTGAGTCCTCTGGTCTCCCCCCACCCTGGGAGCCAAGGCTCACTCTACCCATTCAGTATCTGCCTCGAAGCTTTCTTCTCGGGACTTTCCCTGGAGGAGATTTGTAACGCTGCGGGTTGGTCCACGCCCGTATCTTCACTAGGTTCTACGGCCTAGATTTCCGAGCCTCCCGGCTCCTTCGTTCTCTCGCCCTAATTTTGAGCAGGGACACTTCTTCAGTATGGTGGCGTGGGCATCTCATTCCCAAAGCGTTTCGACGCAGCTCGATGTTCCTGGTAGGGTATGCCTCAGGTTACGTATGTAACCCTAGTTCCCTGAAGGGAATGAGACGCTGCGTCTCGAGGCCATACTTCCGGCATCCCTGCAGCACTTGCTTCATTCAAAAGCTAGTGCTGTTCTCACCGAACGTGCTTTTAAGCTTCCTGGTCGGTGACGTCATCACGCCTGTGACGTCACGCAATTCCATTGGACGGATTACACTTGTGATTCAGAGCGTGGTCATGCTGGGGGCGTTCTCCCAAAGCGTTTCGACGCAGCGTCTCGTTCCCTTCAGGGAACTAGTGTTACATACGTGACCTGAGGTGATTTTCTGAAAAGACTCGATCTCTTTATATGACAAATGTCTCAGTTACGTATGTAACCCTCGTTCCCTGAAGGAGGGAACGGAGACGTCACGTCGGAGACCGACGAATTGGGATATCTCTTTAAAGATATCAATCCTCTTCATGTGTAAACTAAACGAGCCAATGCACATTGGCATGCATGATTGCATCCAGCTGTCGCTGATCACAGCGTGAGTATAAATACACAGCAGGTGCAATGCATAGACAGGATTTCGCTGAGGAGCCAAGCTTGGGTGTGGCCGCACAGCGGTGGTACAGCAGCTGCGGCGACGGGACGTGACGTCTCCGTTCCCTCCTTCAGGGAACGAGGGTTACATACGTAACCGAGACGTTCCCTCTCAGTCGGTCTCTTCGACGTCACGTCGGAGACCGACGAATTGGGATCCCTAGCAAAGCGCCGCAGCTGCTGCCCCCCTCCAGTGTCCTGAGTAAGCCTCCTGGCCTCCATTTTTTGCTTAGGCCAAGGGCGGATCAGAAAAGACCAGTCACTGTATAACATAGCACTACCCATTTCAGTGAGGCTGGAGCACTGGGAACGTGCGGAGCTCCCACCCATCCCGCAGGAGGTTCGGAGCGATACACATATGGCTCATATTAGGACATATGGAAGAATGGAGGTGATTGAACCCTCGTAAAGATGGTAGAAGGTTACCGGGGAAACACGGCCTCTGTGGGTACCGTGGAAGATATATGGAATTCACTTAAGTCTCTCATGTATCCTGAGCCTTCTATCGGTTCTTAAAGATTCATCGAGAGAGGGCCTGGCGCCTAGACGCTCCGCTACGTCTGGAGCCGAGGAAGGAGGAACTCGACAGGGTCTACATGGACACTCTGGAGAAGATAGCAAGCCGACCTGAGCCAGTGTCTCTCAGTGTTTCTACCCGTTTGAGGTGAGAACACAGGAGGAGACTGGCTCTACACGAAGGCTATAAAACCTAGCGAACGTGTTGGGGGTCGCCCAGCCCGCAGCTCTACAAATGTCAGATAGCGAGGCGCCACGAGCCAGCGCCCAGGAGGATGCAACACTCCTAGTTGAGTGAGCTCGCAACCTGAGCGGGCAGGGCGCGCCCTGGGCTTGATAAGCCAGGGCGATGGCATCCACTATCCAGTGTGCCATCCTCTGCTTGGAGACGGCCTTCCCCTTCTGCCGTCCTCCGTGACAAATAAAGAGCTGGTCTGAGGTCCTGAAGCTTTGCGTCCGGTCGACGTAGCATCTTAATGCTCGGACGGGACAAAGCGAAGCTAGGGCTGGGTCTGCCTCCTCCGGGGGCAGCGCTTGCAGGCTCACCACCTGATCCCTGAAGGGAGTAGTGGGAACCTTGGGCACGTAGCCAGGCCGGGGCCTCAGGGTAACCTGGGAATCTGCCGGCCCGAACTGAAGGCACGAATCGTCGACCGAAAACGCCTGTAGGTCCCCTACCCTCTTTATGGAGGCCAATGCAAGCAGGAGCAGAGTCTTTATAGAGAGATACTTCAGCTCGACTGACTGCAAGGGCTCGAAGGGGACCCGCTGTAGTGCTGTGAGCACCAGAGACAGGTCCCAAGAGGGTACGGAGGGGGGCCTAGGAGGATTTAACCTCCTTGCTCCCCTGAGAAACCTAGTGACCAGGTCGTGCTTACCCACCGACCTTCCTTCAACGGGGTCATGGTTCGCAGATATGGCGGCTACATAGACCTTAAGGGTGGAGGGCGACAGCCTGCGCTCCACCCCTTGCTGCAGAAAGATAAGCACGACACCGATCGGGCATCTTCGGGGGTCTTCATTTCTAGAGAGAGCCCATTCGACGAACAGGTTCCACTTCAAGGCGTAAGCGTGTCTCGTGGATGCAGCTCTTGCCGAAGTGATGGTGTCTACCACTCCTTGGGGTAGATCACTCAGAACCTCCGCGTCCCGTCCAGGGACCAGACATGTAGTTTCCAGAGGTCTGGACGCGGGTGCCACAGGGTGCCCCGTCTCTGAGTCAGTAGATCCTTCCTCAGAGGAATCCGCCAGGGAGGGGCTGTCGCGAGGAGCATTAGTTCCGGGAACCAGGTCCGAGTGGGCCAGTAAGGAGCCACTACTAGGACCTGCTCCTCGTCCTCCCTGACTTTGCACAGTGTCTGTGCGAGAAGGCTCACTGGGGGAAACGCATATTTGCGCAGGCCCCGCGGCCAGCTGTATGCCAGGGAGTCCGTGCCGAGTGTGCCCTCGGTCAGGGAGTAAAAGAGCTGGCAGTGGGATGTCTCTGGAGAAGCAAACAGGTCTACCTGAGCTTCCCCGAAACGTCTCCAAATCAGCTGGACCGACTGGGGATGGAGTCTCCACTCTCCGGGAAGCGCAGCTCGTGAGAGCTCGTCGGCTGCACGGTTGAGCAAACCCGGAATATGAATGGCACGAAGCGACCTCAGATGCTTCTGACTCCAGAGGAGGAGAGAACGGGCAAGCTGCGACATGCGACGGGAGCGCAGACCACCTTGTCGGTTGATGTACGCAACGGTCACAGTATTGTCCGTGCGGACCAGCACGTGTTTGCCTCGAAGGCGCCCTTTGAGACGGATCAAGGCAAGGCGTACTGCTAGCAGCTCTAGGCAGTTGATGTGCCAATGTAGCTGGGGGCCCGTCCAGACCCCCGACACTGCCTGCCCGTTGTACGTGGCCCCCCAACCGGTGGTGGAGGCATCCGTGTGTACCACAGCGTGCCTGGAGACCTGTTCTAAGGGTACTCCTGCCCGAAGAAAAGCTAGGTCTGACCACGGGTGAAGGTTTGGCGACAGGCCGAGGTTACTTTGACCCGGAGAGTGCCGCGCTGCCACGCTCTCCTCGGGACTCGGCCATGAAGCCAGTGCTGAAGTGGTCTCATATGGAGCAGCCCCAGCGGTATAACTGCCGTAGCTGCTGCCATATGCCCCAGGAGCCTCTGAAATTGTTTCAGTGGGACCACTTCCCTGCTCTTGAACGTATTCAAGCAGTTCAGCACCGACTGAGCACGCTCTTGTGTGAGGCGAGCTATTTGGTTGACCGAGTCCAGTTCCACACCGAGAAAAGAGATCCTCTGCGTAGGAGAGAGTTTGCTCTTTTCCCAGTTGACCCGAAGGCCCAGGCGGGCGAGGTGTGCCAACACCAGGTCCCTGTGTTCGCATAACCGGCCTCGAGTCTGTGCTAGTATCAGCCAGTCGTCGAGGTAGTTGAGAATACGAATGCCCTGTTCTTTGAGGGGAACAAGGGCCGCCTCCGCGACTTTCGTGAAGACACGGGGCGAGAGGGACAGCCCGAAGGGTAGGACTTTGTACTGATATGCTCTGCCTTCGAACGCAAACCTCAGGAATGGCCTGTGGCGCGGAAGGATCGAAACATGAAAGTACGCGTCCTTCAGGTCGATCGCTGCAAACCAATCCTGGGGACGGACACATCTGAAAATGTGTTTCTGCGTGAGCATCTTGAAAGGTAGCTTGTGAAGGGCTCGATTCAAGACGCGCAGATCCAGGATCGGTCGTAACCCACTGCCTTTCTTGGGTACTATGAAGTAGGGGCTGTAAAACCCTGTCCTCATATTGGCTGGAGGGACCGGCTCTATTGCTTCCTTCGCCAGCAAGGTAGCAATCTCTGCACGCAGGACAGGGGCATCTGCTGATTTCACTGAAGTGAAGTGGACGCCCCTGAACCTGGGAGGACGCCGGGCGAACTGAATCGCATAGCCGAGTCTGATGGTTCGGAGGAGCCAGCGAGACGGGCTGGGAAGCTCTTGCCAGGCTCCCAGACAGCGTACAAGCGGAACCAGCGGAACCACCGACGTACCCGCGGGGGAGCAGCGAGGTGGAATGCAGGGACCCTGCTCGGGCGTCTCTGTGCCGGTCCGAAGCGGGGTCAGTGTGTCTGTGTGTGGTGTGTGCAAGACATTTACCTGCGTTCTGGCAGCTGGTGCGTGAGTAGTCCGTTCTATAGCACTCTCCAACCGCCCAGCGCCGTGTGCTGGCGAGAGGGGAGAGGGGGTGAGGCCCAGGATTGACCCATGCAACACCCGCTGTCCCCTCTGGGGACCCAGAGATAGTGGAAACTGCTCTTTTATTGAAAATTTGGGTGTCACCGGCCGTGAGGCCGATGACGGGTTTCTTAAAAGAAACAAGGGGAACAAGAGATTCTCCGCCCGGCCCTCCTCCGGGGGAGGGAGTGGTGCGTTCACCATCTCCCGAAGAGCAGCTTCCTCCATCTCTGGGTCGCCCGTCTCAGGGACGCTTGTTCTTGCGTTTCCCACTGGTCTTTGTGGGAGCCTGGACGGGCGCCCTGCGACCGGCTCCACGGCGCCGCTGTGAAGGCTGCTGCGCTGGCTGCTGTGGAGCGGGGGCGGAAGCAGGGGGCCGCCCTCGGCGACGAGCAGACTGAGGTGCCGCCAATGGCCGGGTGGAGGCAGCAGCAGGGGCACGCCGGGGCAGGATGTGGCTAATCGCCTCGGTCTGCTTCTCTGCGGCAGAGAACTGCTGGGCGAAGTTCTCCACCGCGTCGCCGAAGAGGCCGGTCTGGGACACGGGGGCATTCAGGAACCGGACCTTGTCTGCTTCCCTCATGTCGGCCAGACACAGCCAGAGATGGCGTTCCTGGACCACCATCGTGGACATCGCACGACCCAGAGACCGCGCGGTCACCTTCGTCGCTCGTAGCGCGAGGTCCGTCGCGATGCGAAGTTCACGTAGAACTTCTGGATCGTGCCCACCCTCGTACAGGTCCTTCAGTGCCTGAGCCTGATGGACCTGTAACAACGCCATAGCGTGTAAGGCGGAGCCAGCAGCTCCACAGGCCGAATAGGCACTGCCGATCAGAGCCGACGAGTGCCTACAGGCCCGGGAGGGGAGCAACGGGTTGCCCCGCCAAGTGGAAGCGGCGCCGGGACACAATTGCATCGCCACCGCACGCTCCACCGGCGGGACAGCCGAATACCCCCGCGCTGGTCCGCCATCAAGGGTGGTGAGGGAGGACGTGCCACTGGAGTGGTTTCTGGCAGTAAAAGGTGCCGTCCACGTCCCAGTAAGCTCATCATGCACTTCTGAGAAGAAAGGCACCGGGGTGGGACGCTGAGAACCAGCGCGCGCCACCCCGAGATACCAATCATCAAGCCGAGAAGGATCGGGACGTGATGGAGGGTTCCATTCAAGCCCTACCTTCTCGGCAGCCCGGGCAAGCATAGCCATCATCTCAGGATCGGTATCCGGTACCGCTGACCGCCCAGTGGACGGCAGCTATCCGAAATCGTCCTCCCCTGAGAAGTCTGGCTCACCCCCCGATGCCGCGATCGACATCTGGACGTCAGGGGGAGCCCCAAAAGTAATGAGTGGTACCTCACGAGGAGGACCACCACACTCTCTTGGAAGCTCCACTGGAAACGGAGTGTCGGTGGAAGGAGAAACCCCCGACAAAGTACTTGCCGGGGAATTCCTCACCGTCACCGTCAGACCAGTCAGCTCTCTGCCAGAGGTAGAGTCCCCCCGGCGTTTGCCGGGGGGAACGGTAGATCTGGGCAGAGGAACTGGCACCCCGCCCCTTTGCAGGAAGCGGAGTCTGGTCCGCAGCTCCGTGATGGACATGCCGCCGCAATGACGGCATGACTCATCCACGAACGTTGTCTGAGCGTGCTCGATGCCCAGACACGTCAGACAGCGATCGTGACCATCGCCTGGCGCCAGGTAACGACCGCACCCAGAAACGCATGGGGAAAAAGGCATTTTGCTCTTTAAATGCCTCGTCTTTATAAAGACGTTCACCCGTGTCACTCTTTAGGAAACTGCTCTTAGTGCTGAAGCGCACAGGGGAGATGGCCGCTGCGACACAGAAGGCAGGTAGTGCAGTCCTTAACTGTGCGCTTTTCCACCCACAGGAGACCACCACCGCTGACGCGCCGTGCCGCCAACACCAACAGTCCGAGAGTTGCTTAATCAGTCTGTCTTCTCGCCGTCTCACCATCAAAGGATTGGCTCTGAAGCGAAATGCTGTCTATGCATTGCACCTGCTGTGTATTTATACTCACGCTGTGATCAGCGACAGCTGGATGCAATCATGCATGCCAATGTGCATTGGCTCGTTTAGTTTACAAACGAAGAGGATTGATATCTCTAAAGCGATATCCCAATTCGTCGGTCTCCGACGTGACGTCGAAGAGACCGACTGAGAGGGAACAGGTTTAATTTAGGCTTTTATTCAAATATAAACATTAACACACATCAGTGATGGCAAACAGAAGCTCAAGCACGCTTGCTTTTGTGAGAATCAATGAGGTTCATTCTCATGTTATGAAGCACATTTGAGATTCGTAACAACCAATAAGGTTTTGTTTATGTTTGCTGATCAGTGGAAATATGTGAATAAAAGCCTAAATTAAATCTATTCACCATATAATGTGACCAGATCTCTTCAGAAAATTTAACTAAACATCAATTGAACTCAATTCATATGGATTAGTTGTTCTGAAGTTGAACAATATTTTTCAGGTTTGGAATTACTTGAGAGTGAGGAAATGATGACATGTTGATTTTTAGGTGAACTATCCCTGTAATATTACACATCTCCCATTTGAATGGCAACATTAACTCAAAAGAACATGTTATGCCATCTATTTTTACAAATAAGAATTATTTACATTGAAAAATTGAAGCATTTCTTACATATTGAAACTAATGATTGGTTTGTTATTTAGTGCTTCATCTCAGGAATTTGTGAAACAATGGCAGAACACAACATCAGCATCAACAACTCAACCGAATCAGATGATGATTATGATTATTTTAAATATCTAAAATTTCTAAATAATCAAGAGTATGCTGAACGTGTATTTATCTGGATCCTCTCAGCGATTGAGATTCCAGTCATGATCTTAACTCTGATTGCTCTGGGTTTCCTCATCAAATCCCGGCCTGCTGCTTCAGTTTTTATCAGTCATTTGATACTTTCAGATCTCATACAGGTCATTTGTATGTTAATAAAAACAACTTCACCATGGTTATATGAACTGAAAATGGCACATCGCTATTCTTTGATTGTGGGTCTGTATTTTATGGCATGTGTTGCTTTTGAACGATATCTTCTGGTTTGTCATCCTATATGGTATAAATCTCACCATTCACTAAAACTCTCCTGTTTTGTTTCTTTGATCGTCTGGTTTGTGCCTATGATCTTTGCCGAAATAGACCCTCCTGATTTCTATTTTGACCATCTACCCCAGTGTATAGCATGTTTAATTCCCTACCCCATAATCATTCTGTGTTTTGCTGGCACTTGGCGAGGTCTTTCTCACTCAATATCACTGACGGATCTCAAGCGCAGATTAATTTTGGGCAGTTTGTTCCTGGTGCTGTTGACTTACACATTTCTCATTCTCCCGTATGTGATTATGGTATTGACTAATTATTGTTGTTTTTTTAATGTGAGGGGTTTATTATTTGATAAATTGTACTTCTATGTACATTTGATCCTGTATGTGAATCCACTTGCTGACTGTATGTTGTACTTGTTCATAAGGCCTGATGTTGGTGATTTAATGAAGTCTGTTCACTGCTGTTGTAGACGTCAGGGTTCGAATCACAACCAGGACACCAACGCTGTAGTGAATTCACAAAACAGCTGCACTACTGTAGTGTGTTGTATTTCAGCTCAAACACCTGCATCTCATTCACTGAACACCTGCAGCTCAGTTTAACCCGCTGCTAGCTGAAAGGCACTGCACTACATTTAAATGATATTAAAGTCCATTTTTACATTGCAAGCACAGTATTTATAGGAAATTGAGGTTTATTTATTTATAAAACAATTAGTAAACAATTTTATTTACAAAAGTAAGCAAATATATATAAGATGTGTAGATGTGCTCTCCTGCTGACTTTGTATAGCAGCATTAATCAATCTATCAAATGTAGCAATTTATCATCACACTGCAGTCATGGGTCAGCGCTGTACCGCTGCTCATTAAAAATAAGAATAAGAAACAATTGCATTTTTAAAGGATAGTTCACTCAGACTTGATTTAAAGTGCATGATCAAAGTACATTATATTAGAAAGTACATTAAGTGAACTTTATAAAAGTATTTATATAATATTATTACACGGCTCTTTGGAATGCTTGATTCTGATTGGTCAGTTGAGACATTTGCAGGTTCGTTCTTTTCAAATAATCACCGTTCCAAAGTTATAACGCATAGCCGGTACTACTTGTATGTTTAAAATCCCTCCGTGCCAACAAAGATTACCGTTTGGCGCCATCTTGTGAGAAACACTGGACAACCACAATTAACAATGGAAAATTTCGACATTAATCTATTTAAATTGTCTTACTAACGTACATAGTTTGAAGGTTAGTCACGTGGTACTATATCGTTTCGCGGAAGGATAAAAATGTTAATTTAAAACAAATATGCCAATAAAAGGTTTCAAATTCATATTGATGTCCAGTTTTTTTCCTTATGTGGCAAGTAGCCGTGTAATAAGCGGGATAATGTACAGGCAGCCGGTAGTTATCGCAGAAATAAGCCCCGACAGTGTGATCAGGACCCGACGCGAAGCACTAGAAAATGACATGGGAATCTAAAGAGTTTGATAATGGCACATTGTTGTGTGTTTTTGTATAAGTGTGTATTATAGATAATTGTATTGTTTGTTTCTTCAATGCATTTGCTCTTTTTTATTATAGTAAAGAGCTTAATGTTCTCCAGCATCTGTTTCTGCCTCTACTTATTTGACAAATAACTGTTGTTGGTGAACTACGCGTGAATGAACTGATCAACTTTCTCAGGGCATCCTCATCACTTCAGCAGAAGGCTAGTTAATGTGAATGCAAATGACCCACTGCTTCACTGCAATGTTAGAGATCATGTTGTGCACTTCAGCCTGGCCAAGTTCTGCTGATGATACTCTCTACATTACTTCACATACCAATTTGAAAAACTAATGTAATGCACAGTTGATATAAAAAATTGGAAGACGAGTAACTTCTCACTGCTAAATTCTGTTATTTATTTGACCTAAAACCTCCTCATGTATTAACCTAAACACTGTCTAATACTCGATGGCTGCTCTGTCAATTCTTTGTCATCAGTCAGGAACCTAGGTGTGCTATTCGATAGCAATCTTTCGTTCAAAAGGCACATTTCTAGCATTTTTAAAATCTTTTAACATTTAAGTTGGCAACACTGTGCATCCATTTCTTCAACTATGGGTCAAACAGAAAATGCGCATTGCATTAATCGCATGTGTTAATGAAATTAGTGCTGTTAAAATTTGTTTGTGTTAACGTGTTATTAATGTATTAATTTTGACAGCACTAATATATATATACATATATATGTACACGCCTGACTTTTTTGCAAATATTTTATTACATTTTTTCATGTGACAACACTGTGAGTATTTTGTGAGGCCACCATTATTTTCCCAGCACTGCCTTAACCCTCTTGGGCATGGAGTTCACCAAAGCTTCACCAGAGGTTTCCACTGGAGTCCTCTTCCACTCCTCCATGACGACATCACAGAGCTGGTGTAGGTTACAGACCTTCCTCCTTCTCCACCTTCCATTTGAGGATGCCCCACAGATGCTCAATAGGGTTCAGGTCTGGAGACATGCTTGGCCAGTCCACCACCTTTACCCTCAGCTTCTTTAGCAAGGCAGTGGTTGTCTTGGAGGTGTGTTTAAGGGCGTTATCATATTGGAATACTGCTCTGCTGCCCAGTCTCCGAAGGGAGAGGGTCATGCTGTGCTTCAGTATGTCACAGCACATAATGGCATTCATGGTTCCCTCAATGAACTGCAGCTCCCCAGTGCCGACAGCACTCATGTAGCCCCAGACCATGACACTCTCACCAATATGCTTGACTGTAGGCAAGACACACTTTTCTTTATTCTCCTCACCTGGCTGCCACCACACACGCTTGACACCATCTAAACATCTGAAAAGTTTATCTGGGTCTCATCAGACCACAGGACATGGTTCCAGTAATCCATGTCCTTAGTATGCTTGTCTTCAGCATCATCTTTAGAAGAGGCTTCCTTCTGGGACAACAGCCATGCAAACCAATATGATGCAGTGTGCGGCGTATGGTCTGAGCACTGACAGGCTGACCCTTCACCACTTCAACCTCTGTAGCAATGCTGGGAGCACTCATATGTCTATTTCCCAAACACAACCTCTGGATATGAGGCACAGATTTAGACAGATTAGTGATCAATGAAAAGTATTAGATCTGAGAGTTCAGCTCATGAAAAATGGGGTTAAATAATTTTGGTCAGTGTATATATATTATCTCTATGGCAAGAAAAATGTGAGATAAGATTAAGCCACAAGAAAAAATCCACGTTGTACTCTCATTTGTCAACATGCCAAAGCTCCCTGGAGTAGAAAAAAAAACGTCCATATTTACAAATGAAAGCTGTGTGCACATTCCCCTCTTGCCCAGCCAATACTCTTTCACAAAGCAAAATAATCCTGCTGCACTGGGCCAAGATGTGCACATTTGAGTCCAACAAACTGGAGATATACAACACAAACTTTCAGACAAAAAGGCTAAGCCAGCAACCAAAAAAAAAAACATGGACCCAGTAAGCATCTTTACAGCTCACTCTACAACAAACAAGCAAGTCTTGGCTGGGAAAATGTGTAAAGAGTTTAAAGTAATTAGGCTAAGAAATGAAGAAAAAGGAACCCATTCTCTCTGACATCATGATATAAATATACATAATGCAGACAATGCTCAAGGAATGTGCCACAAAATTCTAGGCTACATACTTTTCAGTATGAATCTGTTCAGTGTTCATTTGTACACAGTGTCATCAGCATCTTGTGCATCATTTGCAAAGTAGGTCTCCCGTGTTTCTCTATCTTCATGCCACTGGAGGAGTTAATAGACGTGTTAATAAAATCATTTCTTATATTTGAGTGTATATCCTATTCTTCCAAGAAAGGCTCGATATGCACCCTTTGTGAAATGCTCTCCAATGACCACTCAGTACCACCAATCACATTTTGAAAGCTGTCAGACAGGCAATCTCTAGGCAAACAGATGGCAAAGGACAGAGAGACTTAGCCACGTATGCATACACGAGACGTCAAAATGCCAGCAACATGACTAATCCAAGAATTGTGTTCCGTGCATTGTGTTCCCTGCTCACAACCGCACAAAACACAAATCCTTGCCAAAGAAATACTATATATTTTGGAGAGTCTAATTTCAAGATCCAAAGAGGATACACTGGAAGAAACTACCCAATCTAAAGACTGGGAAATGTGTGAAATTGAAGACAGAAGACATGCATCCATCATTGGCAGATCACCATTCTCTGCTTATTTTCAGCAGGTCATGCAAGAGGTGAAAGAACAAGTAGCAGGGGATGAAAACATGGTTGGCAAAAGTGGACAAACCCTACTTTTGTGCATCCTCACTGTCCTCTTTGAAACCTACCGTGATGTGTTTTTCCTCTTTGGAGTTGCTTGCTGTTGGGAGACCTGAGTAAATATAAATCTCATGAATAAGGCTTGGTGACAACAAAGAAATTTCCAAAAACAAGAGAGACCAACTGTCACGTAGAAAAGTGGTTTGGAATTGTCAAACTTTCCATATGTATAATGAAACAATGTCAAACCAGAAATCTTCATAAGAAATACATGCTAGAGGATTTGCAATATTGATATCAAATAATGTGACCTTCCAGGCTACCATTGCTGATAAAGAAGGACGTTACATTCTGGTGAAAGGGATCCTTGATTCGAGAGAAGTAACATTGTTTAACATTTACAGACCACCAGGACAGGATAAAATACTAATTAAGAAAATATTTGACCTAATAAATTCAGAAGTTTTGGGCACTCTTATTTGTGGGGGGGGACTGGAACGTACAGTTGCATCCTACCCTTGACTCTTCAAATCCAACAAAGAAGATAAATTCTGAATCGCTGTTTGTTAAGAGGATGCTAAAGGCCGCAGGCCTGTTGGATATATGGAGGGAACTCCACCAGTAGACAGTTCACTTTCTTCTCCCATCCGCACAAGGGTTACTCTAGGGTTGATTATTTTTTCATGTCTCACTCAGAGAGGCACAGAATTATAGATTGTGAAATAGGAGTTAAAGATGTTTCTGATCATGCAGGACTGTATTTGAGACTTCATCTTGATGTTCAACCCAAAAACACTATTTGGAGATTAAACACTAGTTTTCTGAATGATCGCCAATGTAAAGAATACATTAAAAAGGAAATTAAGGACTACATTGAATTTAATAATAATGAGGATATGTCACCATGTGTTATATGGGACGCTGCCAAAGCAGTGCTGAGAGGAAAGCTCATAAAATGGACGTTGAGGGAAAAAAAACATAAACAGATGTTAATGAATGTCTTAACAAATAAATTAAAGATACTGGAAGAGAAACACATCGAATTAAATAACCCTGAATTACTAGATGAATTAAAAATAACAAAACAACAAGTAAATAAGATTCTTGACAAACAAGTGGAGATTAAACTCAAATATGTTGAACAGAACTATTATGAGAGTGGTCCCAGAGCTAAAAGAATGTTAGCTTGGAAACTTCGTAAACAACAAACAGAAAGGTCAGTTTTTAAAATCAAGGATCCGGAAACCAATGTAATGTGTTATAAACCAGAAGAAATATCACAATCTTTTGAAAATTATTATAAGAAACTATACTGCCAGCCAGAAGCAGCGGATCCCTCAATTATAAAAAGTTTTTTGGAATCTCTAGATTTACCATCAGTAGGAGTGAAACAAAACAAATTGGTAACACAAGAAATTACAGAAACAGAAATTGATAGTGCAATATCTAACTTAAAAACAAACAAAGTACCAGGAGGGGATGGATACCCAGCAGAGTGGTATAAAACCTTTAAGGAATTACTGAAACCCATGCTTCTAAAATGTTTTAACCATATTCTTAAAGGAGGGGAAACTCCAGTGTCCTGGAAACAAGCCATTATATCCGTAATACCACAGGCTGGAAAAGATAGGACAGAATGCGGCTCATACAGACCTATTTCAGTTTTAAATATAGATTACAGAATATACGCATCAATAATAGCAAAAAGATTAGAAAATATAGTTCCTGAATTAATTGATACTGACCAAACAGGATTTGTTAAAAATAGGCAGACACACGATAATGTAAGACGTGCTTTATTTTTACTTGAGCAATAAAGTTCAAAGGTACAGCACGCACATCCAAAACAATAAAACTGGGTGCTGGGCAGACAAATAGTAGCAGAGGTAAACAATGAGTCCGCACACCAGAAAATGCTCCTAGCAATTTTAATAGTTGCTCACCACATGTGACGTTTCGGGCCCAAGCCCTTCATCAGACATGAAACAAGTGGGGAGACACACCTCCATATATACAGCCATGCATGATCACATGATCACATACTTCCATGATTAATCACATGACCAATCAAGTGAAAATGCAATTAACTCAAAAAAACAGAAAAAAAATTTTATATACCAATCTTTGAATTCAAAAATATATTAAACATATTGGAAACATATCAGAAACATACCTAAAGCATATTAGAGACATATTAGAAATATATTAAACATACATCAAAAATACATTAAGTGGCTAAGAGAAGGTCTGCAGTGCTTAAAACATAACCTGAGAAAGTATTTTTTAAAATGTCTCTACCACTGTAGGCAGTAGTGATAGATGAGCAAGGATATGGATACATAAAGAGAACCACAAAGGTGTGTTACATATATCCTCTATCAAGTCAGCAAAACGATAAGACAGTATTTACAATCTAACCACAATGACAGGAGTTATTTACAGAAATTATTTGCAAAAATGATTTACAGAAATAATTTACAAAAATGATTTACAAAAATGGCCTCAGGTCAAAATCTTCATTCAACCCTTTTGGAGCTAAAGTGTCCAGGGTATAGATCCAGAATGCTTCTCTTTTGAGTAACAGACTATTTACATCTCCTCCACGGGAGGGCTGTTTCACAAGTTCAATGCCACAATATCTAAGAGAGGAAACGTTATGAGAGGCTTGTGAGAAATGCACCGCTACTGGACTTTTGATGTCATGGTTACGAATATTTGATCTGTGTTCTGAGATTCTTGTTTTCAATGGTCTGGTCGTTTTTCCAACATAGGCCAAGCCACACGGGCATTTAAGCAAATAGATAACATTCTTTGTATTACAGGTGATCACACCTTTGATGTCATAAAGTTTTCCAGTACGTGGATGATTAAAGGTGGTAGTTTTATGTGTAAAGTTGCATTGAGGGCAGTTGCCACATCTATAATTCCCCGATGGAATAGACTGCAAAAAATGTGGTGGAGTCAATGGTGGAAGATGAGCTCTCACCAACATATTTTTGAGATTAGGTGCTCTCTTATACACAATGCGGGGTGATGTGGTGAAACATTTAAGTGCTGGATCAGAGTCAATGATGTGCCAATATTTTTTAATGATGGATTCAAAATCTCTGCCAAGAGGTGAATATTGGACAATACAGTTAACTCTAGACTCAGAAGGTCTGGATCTGATGTTGTTGAGACAATCAGCTTGCGATATATTTTCAAAGCGATTACGTGCTTGGGTAATCCATTCATGTTTGTATTGTCTCTGTTGAAAACGATTTTCTAAATCAGCTGCCTGGGCTTGGAAATCGCTATCAGAACTACAGATCCGGCGAATGCGGCTGAACTGAGACAAAGGCAGACTTCTCTTGAGTGGAATAGGGTGAAAAGATTGTCCATGAAGAATAGAATTTCTGTCAGTGCTTTTTCGGTACAGATTAGATCCCAGTCTATTCAATTCTCTATAAACAAGGATGTCTAAAAAGTTCATCCTATGCTTATCATATTCCATCGTAAATTTCAAATGACAACTGTTAGCGTTGATAAATTCATGAAACTGTTTTAACTGAGTTTCAGAACCGGTCCAAATGAAAAAAATATCATCTATATACCTCCTCCAGTTGGAAATTGAGGGTAGATATGGATTACATAGTTGATTCAGGATGATTTCCTTTTCAAGGAGTCCGCAGTATAAGGATGCAAAACTTGGGGCCATTTTTGCTCCCATGCTCGTACCTGACACCTGGAGGTAAAAGTCAGAGCCAAAAAGAAAGTAATTAGATGTGAGAACAATTTCAGTGAGGTCCACAATACAGGAAGTGCTTGGGATGCAGCTGGAGCGCTGATTTAAAAAGAATTCTACTGCCTTTAACCCCCCTTCAAAGGGTACGTTGGTGTAAAGAGACTCAATGTCCATAGTCACCAGAAAGCAATGTTCATCTGATAATTGAATAGATTGAATCATGTTGACAAATTCCATAGAGTCTTTTACATAAGATGGAAGAGAAGTAACGAGTGGTTGAAGAAAATGATCCACAAATGCTGCAATTTTCTCTGTTAGAGACCCAATGGCCGCCACAATGGGCCGTCCTGGGGGTACATTTGTGTAAGTTTTATGGATTTTGGGGAGAGTATACAAAACTGGAGTGACGGGAAAGTCTACTAACATGAAAGCATGTTCAAGTTTTGTAATTTCTCCTATTTGTAAAAGGGAATCTAACTTCCCTCTAATACGTTGTTTGAACTCCTGTGTAGGATTACAATTGAGTTTCTTATAGAAGATCGTATTGCTCAATTGTCTCTGAATTTCCCCATCATATGCTGTCCGGTCCATGATGACAATAGCACCTCCCTTATCTGCGCTTTGGATCACCACTGACTTATCGTTTTTTATAGCGTTCAGTTCCATCCTCTGATCTTTAGACAGGTTATTGGCTACCTTATAATCTCTCTTTTTGCTCAATAAGAGGGAAACATCCTTCTCCACTAATCTGCAGTAAGTATCTATTGATGCATTTCTTTTATGAGGAGGAATAAAGGTGCTTTTACCTCTAAAGGGAGTCCTTGGTCCAGCAGAAAGCCTGGAGCTTAGTTCACTCTCTCGTTCTAACGCCACTGGTAAGTCATCTGGGTCCTCCGTACCATCCATCACAGTGACCGCAGAATTGGAAGGGAACTTATTATGATTACTAAAAAATTCTTTAAGTCTCAACGTTCGAAAAAACTTATGAAGATCTACAATTGTATCAAAATCTCGGCAATGTGTGGTGGCGACAAAAGAGAGCCCTTTACTTAAAGCAGTCAAGCAAGTGTCAGATAATGGTTTGCTAGATAGGTTGATCACATTTTGTATCTGTACCGTTTCTGTGTCTGACGTGTCCGATATGGCTCTCTGGCAGGAGGCGTTCTTCCCTCGCCTGCATTTTTTCTTGCTCCAGTATATGGAGGATTAAATACTGTCTTATCGTTTTGCTGACTTGATAGAGGATATATGTAACACACCTTTGTGGTTCTCTTTATGTATCCTTAAATTTGACTAAAATGTATACAACTAATTACGGCCCTATGACAAAGGAGATAAAAGCAGACCTGGATAGTTGGACACCCCTACCTTTAAGTTTATATAACCGAATAGAAATTATAAGGATGAATGTTCTACCGCGACTGCTGTTTCTTTTCCAATCTCTACCTATAGAAATACCAAAAAAACAATTTAATGATTGGAATCAAATGATTTCGAGATTTATATGGAAAAATCTGAAACCCAGAGTGAGACTTAAAACACTACAGTTAACACAGGAAAGGGAAGGACTGTCTCTTCCGTGTTTGGAGGATTATTATAAAGCAGCACAACTAAAACATCTAGTTAGCTGGTGCATTGATGATTATGATGCAAAATGGAAAGAAATAGAATTTAATCAGTTGGACTTCCCTCTTCCTTGTTTATTAGGGGACAAAAGCACTTTGATTAAGCACTCCAACAAATTAAGCACTTGGACACTGGTTCCTCTTAATATTTGGTTTAAAGAATGCAAAACCCTAAAGTTGGAGAGACATGCACAGCTGTTAAGATGGGTGGCATATGATAGAGACTTTAAACCCTCTCAGATGGACGCACGGTTTAAACAATGGATTTGGAACGGTATTACTTCATACTGTACAATCTCATCTAAGACAGGTTTAGATAGCTTCCAAAATCTCATTGATACATATAACTTAGAGAAACAGGATTTCTATAGATATTTACAGCTTAGAACTCACTTTAATAAAAATATAAAAAATAAGGAGGGAATTGACCTGAGTCTCATTAACATTTTTGTTGCTGCATATAAAGGTAGTATTCATAAGAAACTAGTATCAAGAATATATGCATGCATACAGTCTGCCAAGTCTCTCTCTACCTTATATGTTAAAGAGAAATGGGAGAAGGAGGCGAATATATTTCTTTCAGAAGAAGATTGGACAAATATTTGTAAAACACAACATACTACCTCTAGTTCTGGTCAATGGAGAGAATTCTCATGGAAAAATATGATTAGATTCTTTATTACTCCAAAAAGGAAATACTCACACAGAATGGTAATTTAGATTCCGCACGCTGCTGGAGACGATGTAACAATTTTATGGCTGATTATTATCATATATTCTGGAATTGCCCAGCAATCCAATCTTATTGGTTAATGGTGGTCACTGAAATTGAATCAATACTGGGTTTTGAGATTGATCATAGCTTTGGTACTATATACTTAGGAAACATACAGACTGATTTTAATGCACAAGACAAATATCTTCTCAGAATACTATTAAGCTTTGAAATATCAAGCTTCTGACACTGTCTTGAGGCAAAAACACCCACACAACAGAGGAAGAGGTTTGTAATGACTGAAACCAAACCAGATCTGATACTCAGTGGATGTGGAATAACACTCTGTGGTTACAGTTAAAAACCTTAATGCATGAAGCTTTAAAGAGCATACAGTACAAACACACTCACGAACCTAAAAGTGCCACATCTAGTCTGTTTAGGTCACATTTACCCTGCAGGTCTTGATGCCTAATTTCAATTTGTTGACTGATATCTGGTGTTTTTGATCACCAGCTTCTTCTAAAATGAGCCATATCCGATATCTGGACAGAAACAGTTTCTTTCTCAAGCAATCCTATTAGTTGCTAGTAAAAAAGCAATAACCAAGAAATGGTTGGAAGAGATTCCACCAACAAAGGATGAGTGGATAGCAATTGTGGATAATATGTTTGAAATGGAGAAACTCACCTTCTCCTTGAGACTAAACATGGATACATTTTATAAAAATTGGTCAAAATGGTTTACATATAAGAAAACAGATAATAAATAATTTGCTATAGGAAATGCTTTGCAATGAGTTTGAACCCCCTCCCCTTATTTATATTTACTTATATTTTTTATTATATATATTTTTTAATTTTATATTTATATATATTTTTTATATTTCATAATTTTTATTTTATTTTATTTTTTTCTCTCAATATATGTATATTATATGTGTGAAATATTTTGTTTGGACCGCCCATTGCAGATTTTGAAGGACTAAATCATATGGACTTGAGGGAACCTCTGTTGGTGTTTAGGCTTATAATACAGTACCATTTGCGGGCGGGGTGGGGGGCTGATGGGAGAGTAACCTGTACTATAAAAGACGACTGTATAAGAAGAATGTAAGAGTTGTATGTGATGCCTCTGGTGATCTGTTTGTTCCGTATTGTTAAAACGAATAAAAAAAATAATAAAGTTTGAAAAAAAAAAAAAACAAATGCGTGGGTCTATGACTACAAAATCATAATATATATATAAATAAATAAATAGTGTAATGCTGCTGATATTAACATGCTCACAGATGTTTTGTTTTTGTTGTTTTTAGTGATCGGAAACCTGCTCAACACATGAATCCTGCTGACATTTACTTGAGTCTCCTCAAACTGTTTTCCTGAGAGCACTGTACCAACTTCAGATGTTAAAGAAGTTCACAAGTGAATCTCAAGTTATTTTGCTTGATAAATAAATCTATTCAAAATAAGCTACAAACATATGTAGTCCTTATATTCCTCCTTCATTCATTTTTTGTTCCCTAAACCATCTGACTGAATAACTCATTATGTGGCTCATTATGCATGTCTTTGTCTTCTCAGCTGTGAATCACAGCATTATTCATGATCATTCACGCCTTCTTCGCATACAGCCATTCTAAACAAAAAGTGTCTTAAAAAATTTAAATCAATATACTGTTTTGTGTAAACAAGTGAACGAGATGATTTTCACATCATTTGATAGAAAAAACTCTAGCCTAACACATCCAGTTCTCAAAGTCTTGTGAACAAATATTATGTATGTGTTTCATGACTTTATTACAGTGACTTCAAAAATTTAGTTTTTCACTAAGCACGCATAAACGTTGTTTTCTCAAAAACACATTCATGTTGCTTACATTTTGTTGTAGCCCAATTTGTGCTGATTACAATGTAATCAGATTTAGGCCATTCATATGTTTTTAAGCTACTGAAAAAAGCATAAATGTCAGGGCATGTCACAACTTCTTCAGGGCCCCAAGACACCCTCAGACCCCAGAGGGTTTTAATCATAAAATGGCCCTGACATGTCACTAGACATTAAGAAATCATGTTCATTTCAAATACTTCTATCACTGACAATAGTGGTCCGGCCAGGATGTTGTCATTTAAAAGTGCAAGTTGCAGCCTTCAACTGATGTTATTGTTGTCATTTTGTGTTTTGGTCTGAGGCTCCACCCTCCAGCTATCCACCAATCACGAAGTCAGTAGAGTTTGGTGAGACTGGTTGCCAGCTCTGCTCTAGTTAGTTACAGCTGCTGCTAAGAACGAGTCGGATAAAACATGTAAAAGTTACGAAACCTAAAAGACCTCGTTTTGAATCCGAAGAACATTGTGACAAAGTCTGAAATAAAACAAGGATTTGTATAGGAGATGCCTTTGACAGATGGAGACGGCTGAAAACAGAGAGGAATTTGAAGACAGATGCCAACGTTGCTAATTTTCTCCTGGACAAGTAAGATTCATCTATGTTTGGGTAAATTACTTGTACTTAATGTAAATAGACATTTCAAATATTCATGACAGTCGAACAAAGGTATATACGTTATATAGCGCGTTGCGCATATGGAGGAGGTGGGGGGTCATAGAATTGAAAAGGTAAGGAATTGTTTGGAAAATAGAAACAGCGAGTCGTCATTGCTAACATTATCAATGCATTATCAGAGCCCGTTTCTCTGTCATTATGCTGAAACGCCGAGGAAAACAACATTAGCACGTCGATTATGGCAATGTGAAACATAATTGAGACGTATTGAGTAGCCTAACGTTACCTCGGTAAAAATGAATGAAAGAAGGAATTGACCCTCGACTTTTGGATGCTATATTCTACCATGTTGTTGTGCCTGCCATCCACTTTCACAGCACTGTAAATGTGAAAAGGTTGAGAAAACGTCAAATTTAAGAAAACTTATTATTATTAATATTATGCAATCATGTACATATTAATACAAATATATACATCTCACAACAGTAATAGAAGAAATAGAATAGGGTATACAGAGAAAAACGATGTTTCCTTTATCGTTGGTTTTTCCTTTTCCCATTGTTATGTCATTATGAGTTAATCACCCACACCTCTCTGAGCTCATTAGCCACCCTTTAAGAGTTGTCTCTGTTCCATGCTTTGTTTTGATGTGTGTAGAAAAACATAAATATAGAATGTAAAATGATCAATTTCAGTGTATTTAATGAACATTTATTTAAATGACAAATATTTGGGTTACATCCATCCGAGCTGAAGGCCTTCACTGACTTTGTGGCAGGACGGAAGCAAGCTCTGGAACCATCAGTAATCCCAACCAAAAAAAATAAGTGATAATGGCAGTTGGTGCAAACAAACGTGTGCCACAGGCAAAGGTCGACAAGCTCATGATTAACTTCGTTTGTGAGGGTCTTCATCCATTTTCTTTGGTCGAACAATCTGCTTTTACAGAGCTTTTACTTGCAAATTAAATCCTCAATGCAAAGTCATTTCCACAACAACTCTCCGGAACAGAATTGATGGAGCCGCCAATCAGTTGAAGAAGACTTTGGTGTGACAGCTCATTGGACAGATGAAAAACCTTGATTGGAAGGTTCTCACACCTTTGATGTCCTGGCAGGGGCTCTTGATAACATTCATTGTCAGCATTGAATAAGAGGAAAAGTGGTAAGAACCACAATTGACAGTGTCTCAAACTTTATCATAGCATTTCGTGTGTTTGGTGAGCAAAGCCAGACTGAGGAAACAGAGTCCGAATCAGATCAGGACTCTTATGAAGACCCGAAAGCTGTCTACGTGGATAACCTGTTGAGCCTGTTTCTTTGTATGAGAAATACTGTTACATGCATGTCCTAGCCCAGTGGCTTTACACACATCCACTTGAACTTTTCTTGTTCCATACCTCTTGTTTCAATTGAGCCATCGTAAATATGGCCATGTGACTATACACACTGTCACTTTAGCTGTTGCTTCTTCCATGCTACTTAAGCATTGTTCTTGCTTCTTGTTTTCTAGTCATGATAAATAAATATAATGTGCAACCAAACACTAAAGTCATTTTAAGCTTTTGAGGTTTTTGGTAAACATCTGAATAGTATACTATTGGATAGTTACTTTAGAACGATGTAGTAACACTCGAGTGATTACTAGTGTTTTACCACGATCTTCACTTTAGAATACTCATCCAAATAATTAGCAATTCATTTAGAAGGATATAGTAACACTTGAGTGATAACTATTGGGTTACCACAATTCTTATAGTAGTTATTAATGAAAAGGTAATCCGAAATTGTAAAATCTTAACAACCATTCACACACAAAAAGAAAAATTGGCCACACAAGTAATGTCCAGACAACTGTATTCATTCCTTTATTCAGTAGTAAAAGATGGGCATTTAAATGTAAAACAGCATTTTCCATTTTAGTGAAGATATTCCCATTGCATTGACCATAATAGACATCTTCAGAAAGTCACTGCTCTCTGACCTGATCCACGTACAGAGAATGTGTCTCTGTCTTCAGTGACATGCTCCAACACTCAAATGTATGAGGAACCTTAATATCTGCCTTAATATCATCTAGAGACGGTTTCCTTGAGGAAATATAAAGCTGAGTATTATGAAACAATAAAAGTTAACTCCATGTTTAACTCCTGTACTGAACCTTAAACACTTTTTTCATTTATTGTTACAGATATAATGGTCAGATAAATACGATTTTAATCAAGATTTTAAGCTTCAAGTACTGCCAACTTAATTGCTCCAAAATATATTGTGCAGATCCATTCAGTAGGACAACATTTGTTTGTTACATGCATAATACATTTATTTTGATGAGAAATCAGGAAATATGCGAACACAGCTGAATCTATTAAGCTTTGAAATATTAATCTTCTGACAATGTCCTGAGACAAAAACACCCACACAACAGAGGAAGAGGTTTCTAATGACAGAAACCAAACCAGTTGTGGCTGCATGTGCATTATCCATTCATTATGATAAGTGCATTTTGTTTTTCATTTGCTCATTATCTGACAGAATCACTCTCCATTTCTGGAGTGAATTCAGACTATAAAAGCACGTCCGTCAGCTCACCATCATCTACTCGTGAACATCTTCAAGCCAGCGTCTGATCCGGTAAGATCATCTGTTGTGTTATATCGTCTTGTACATTTTTAATGAAGCTCTGGGGGGTTTCTTTCAGGTCCTTGTCAGAGCCAAGGACCTGAGGTGATCAGCTCATAAATGTCATCTGTCTTGCAATTGTCTTGTGTGAGTTCATATTGTTGACTATATTTTTTATTTCAGCCTCTGGTATCACAGAGTTTCCTTTAATTAAAAGTGACTGCAATTTTAGTTTTACTATCAGCACTGAAAGGAATAACTACACAGAATTATGTTTCCCAAAGAAATAGCTCACAAAGCAGCAAAAGAATGAGTGAAGTCAGAGCATTTGTGTTTCTCGTAGTATTTGCAGGTTCCTTAACTGACCAAGGAAGTGAAAAACAGTTTGAAAAAACAACTAGAAAGCATTTTTTGTGTACACTGGTAGTTTTTCACCACCATCTTTCAGCTTTAATACCAGTTTAACAGTCATTACAGATCATTTATATAACTTTGACCGAGTGAATCTTTGAGTGTTTAATTAAAGTTGGAGCTAAACTCTGGTCTAATCTGAGTTAGACCTGCACTCATCTGCTTCAGTGGATTCCTGCAAGAAAATTCTGTTTATTTAGTTTGTCATTAATGTTGTTGTGTTCTACTCACTCCTCTGGTCTTATTTCAGCCTATGTTTCAACTGTTGCTCAATAAACACCAACTTCCCCAATCATCTCGGTCCTTACATGACAGTAAGAGCTCACTATTTCAATTAGAAATGTTAAACTGACCAACTAAATGGACTAAAAGTTTATTCACGTTTGTTTGTATCTAAACTGTTTTCCATCAGACCAACAACATGGAAGTGGAAAATGTGATGCTTAAAGTTCTCCTTTGACTTGACCAGTTCTGTTATCAACGTAAGTTGTTCAGTATTTATTGCTTGCTTACTGAAATATTTTATTTAAGCAATATATCACTAGCAGTAGTGCTGAATATTCAGAAGAACATTCTCTAACCCTAATCAAACACACCTGAACATGCTGATCAATGTCTCCAAGATCATTAGAGTCACAGGTAGGTGAGTTTGATCAGGGTTGGAGCTAAACTCTGCAGCGCATTGGCCCTCCGGGGCAAGATTTGAGGAACAATGGTTTAATGTGTGTGGTTTTTAAATTATAATGCATTTTAAGTGTTTTACAGCAATAGATCACTTAAAAACGAAAATCATTTACTCACCCTGTCAAACTGGTTCACATCAGTCAATGCAAATACCACACAGCAAAAAAATCCAGTGTAAAATTAACTCTACTGGGAGTACATGTGAGACCACACTCAATAGTGTAAAGTGTTAAAATCAGAGTGTTAAATTAAGAGTTAAAGTTAATGAGGTAATTAAATGATTAATTAAGTGATGATTGATCATTATTGAAGACACATTTTCTATGTCACCGTTATAATGGTCAGCATTTGCTTTAGTTGGGCTTGTAGAGAATTTTGGTTAGCTCAAAGAATTTAAGATGATCAATATATGTGTGTATATGCATGAGACTGTTTCTCTCATCACATATACACTGCAAACTCCACCAGGTCTTACGACCAATGAATAGGATGAAATGAGTTATTTAAAACATACATTTCAGTCAGGGAAAGTAGTTTAACTCACAGGAAATCGTGTATAATAATCGTCATTAAATATACGCGATTTCCAATTTCTGATCAGTAACAGTAATGATGATATTGACTTGTTTCTTTGTCCAGCAAATTACTCAGCGATACTCATTACTCTGACGTTGGCCCGTCGTCACGGCAACACATTTTACTAACCAGAACGGAGTCAAAACAATTGAACAGAATAGGGCTTAAGGTAGCAATATGAGATCGAAACAGTTTAAGTGACTTTTGTAATGTAAGCATTCAGCACAGAGAATCATTATATGTGAATATATGGTTGTTTATTAAACTATTCTACTTACAAACGATCGCACATAGACAAACGTACATAAAACACAAATAGACAGAGAACGCGTGAGAGAGAGAGAGAGTAAGAGAGAGAGAGAGAGAGAGAGAGTAGGAGAGAGAGACAGAAAGTGAGTTTGCAAGGGACAGGAATGAAAACAGTTCTGAACAACCTGAAATCGTTTCTTTTATAAAACGCCTAAAACGCAGCTATCTACGTTTGTAGAAAGGACGGATACTTGCAAGCTTGTTGTTGTTGTGCATTGGTTCCGTTTGTGTTCAGTTCAGAAAGTCCTTTCCAGTTCCTTGAGAGTATTGCAGGCCTCATCTCCTTATGCTAGGTGAGCCGCTCCCCCCCCCCCATGGATCTGGGGGGGGGAGGTGCGAGATGGCGTGTGTTCGAGTCCAGTAGAAGGGAGAGAGAGAGAGAAGAGCGTGTGCGCGCCTTTAAACTCTTGAAGAGTAACGCCCCTCAGTGTGGGCTTGCCCAATGAGAGAGGCTGAATCCCAAGCGGGAGATTTGGAGTTTTATGGCTCTTTGTCTGAAAGCAAGGCAATTTTGCATTTGGATATTCATTCGAATCTACTAGGGATTCATGAAACTCTGATATGTTACATGTGTATCATCATAGAATATGCATCATCTTTCAGATTATCAAAATGCGAATTCAGAGATACCAAACATGACCATGTGGTTACACCACACAACACATCCATCCATATCTATAGTAACACATACCTAAAAACATTACACAATACAAAGACAAGATACCCAAACCACAATGACATACACACTGACTTGAGGATTGGTGTGTTCATTCATAGGAAGGTTTGTCAAAGAATTAATGAACGAAGTCGGTTACTATTGCAGTCTGTTTAAGAGAAAGTTGGTTGGGGAAATTGCGCTTCACATACTTTTGAGTCGTAAAGTCCATCTGGTCTGGCAGAGGTGTCCTGGTCACTATAGCAACCGGGGCCTCGTGGGCCATCTGAGACTCGTCGGCACCTACAGTGGGGACTGGGTGAAGGGGGGTCTGTGATTGTTTGATACTCTAATAAACAATTGTGTGTTTGATTGGTCCAGACACTACATATCCCCTCTTTCGAACGTTGTTGTCCGTCCAACAGACAACAGCGAGCGACGTCAAAGGTGCGGAACAATCAGGCATGCACCCGGCACTCATGGCTGGAAGAGAGAGGTGGCTCTCTGGAGGTTGGTGCTTCAAGGAGTGGCTGTGGTGCCGTGGTCGACGTTATCAGGTGTGATAATGTAGACAGTGGCAAGGTATGGGTCCTCGAGCTTTGTGCAACAGGTGTCGAGGCACTGTCACTTGTCATCCTGACCCAGGTTGGTCTGTGTCGGGTGGTTGTTATCTAGTATCTGTGGTCCCTGCAGTCTGGAATCGCTGGTTGGACTCTCACTTGTGAGAGGGCAGGTAGTTCCAGGGTTCGCAGAGAATTGTCGTAAAGATTTTGTAGTGTAAAGAAAGTTTCAGACGGACCCGGTTAGGGTGCAGGAGGGCAGCAGGTGTCTGTTATCCCGCTGTTTTGCTCAAATGTCATCAGGCGTCTGATGTTGGGGGTGTCGACACTGACTTGAGCGGGTCTGAGTTGTGTTGGTAGGGGTTTTGCTGTTGGGCCTGTGGGCCCGTTGCTCCATTCAACATTGTCTGGCTGCTCCTGAGGTGTCGGCTGGTCTTATGGGATGCTTTTTCCTTTTAGGAAGTCTAATGCGGTGTTGCGTTGGGCAAGGAGTCAGAAGTTTATCTTTCAGTACTTCTCAGTGGAGTTTCATTCAAGGAGCTCCTTGTTAGCATCAGAAACTCTGTTCTGGAAAAGCAGGCGTGTTCAGCTGTCCTTGTGGGTGTCGGTTAATTTTGGTACTCGGAGACTTGCAGGTTCAGTTCATTTACCTCCTGTCTGAGGCCCTTGAGGGTGTGGGCCAAGGAGAAGATGATGCTGCTCAGCTCCTGGTTGTCCAGGCTGGATGTGAGTTGTCCATTTGTCGCAGTCCTGCTGTTCCTTTCTCTGCCATTGCAGGCCGTTGGCTGCTTTAGGCTGAAGGATGCCGTTCTCTGTACTCTGCTGAGTCTCCAGTTGGTCCTGGTGAGTGGCAGGGCTGGATGTCCGAGACACGCTGGTTCACAGTTTCTATTGTGAATCTCGCTGGCTGCGGCATGCTTTTGGCTTCCTGCGCTCTTTGGATGCAGGTGTCGCACTCAGACATGTTTCACTGAAGTACTGGTGAGCAATGTAGGTGGTGACACGGGTGGTCTCTAAGTTGACACGGGTGTCGTTTCTGGTGCCATCTGGTGGTAAACGTTCACAGATGTTTCTCGTCGACTGACTGCTTTGCATCCTAGAGAGGCTGTGTCGTTTGAAATCCGCTGGTTTCGAGCTGGCATCAAACTTAGCATATTCTGATGTCCTCTGTCACTGCATGCTTGGCAGTGCGCCACTTTTGCATTGGTAGTGGCTTTGGTACTCTGGTGTATTCTGCACGGTGCATCTTGGGCATACATCAGCAATGACCCCCCTTTGTTCCTGGAAAGCTGGGAGCTGTGGCGGTGTTTGGTTATCAGGAACAAATGTGAGGATGTGTCATCTAGATGCGGCATGTGTGTGACATCACTGAGTTGTTTTCGGCTTAGTGCCTTAGTGTGGTCGGACAGTGCAAAGTGTCAGCATTGCTTGGGAGCAGTGGAGGCTGCTTTAGCAGAGCTATTTTGTAGGTGGAGCCAGTGTGCCTGGGTGTGATGCAGGCGGCGTAGCAGCGTGAGGGGTTTGCTTGTGGCTTAGAAGCGATGCTTGGGTTGGGTGGGTGGGTTTTTTGTTGTTGAAAACCTTAGGCAGCCACAAAATCCCTCAGTTTTTTTCTGGGCCTTTCACTGTTTTTCCACGAATAGCATGTAAATGTTCTTATTGTGATGGCACTGCTTGTCTGGAACAGTTGTTGATGCTCGTCTGTTTCAAACTGAGTGGTGTTGTTTGAAACTGAGCTTAGCCTACTTTGAGTCTATGCAGGTTAGTAATTTTCAGAGGGAGTTCTTGCGACTTGCTGTGACACAAGGGTTGATCCGATTGCCGTCACTCGTGCTGTGATGTCAGGTGGCCTGGCTTAAGGTGTTGCAGTGGGACAGGCTTGTCGTTTTCCACTAGGTACCTGCTCTGGGCGTGTCTTTCCTCGCTCTTGGGTCTATGAGCACATGGGTTTGTGTGCGTGGGATCCTTGGTCTGCAGGCATTGACAGTTATAAACATCACACAGTGGTGGCAGGTCTCTGTGATTCCCTTTGTCTTCTGGTGTGCTTGGCACATCGCTGGATGGCTTGTGCAGCGCAGCTGTTGTCATCTGGGTGCTGGGCTCTGCTGAGAGCCTTGTACATGACATTAGTTCTGCATCATCGTCATATGTGGAGAGCAGCTTGGCACCATTTCTGAGTGGCCATTTTCCTTTAGGCTCTTCATGACGGAATTGTTTAAAGTCTTTGAAATACCTGAATGGTATGTACACTGCAAAAGATTACTTTTCAGAAAGGGGGTGTGGCTTCTAGAGTGGGCACTGCTTCACGTATTCCATTGAATGTGTGTGCAGCATTAGGGTTTTAGCCACACTGTGTTTTGAGCCGAACAGTGACCCCTTTTGGTGAATGCAGGTAGTTCGTTCGCCAGAGTGTAAACATCTGGGAGTAATCTTATCTAGCAAGGCTTTCTCGCAGTTGAGGGAGTATCGTAGGGCTGTGAGAAACAGGAAGTAGCAGGTTTTGCATTGTCTATTCCAGGTTAAGTTCAGAGCACAGGTGTCCTCAGTGTTGGCCTGCACTGATCTCAGATCACTCCCACACAGTGATGTCGCTGCGTGTTCAGCTCCCATACACCACTGTATGTTTGTTCACCTTGGTCAGTCAGACGTCCCCCCTTGGCATGGGGCAGCTGGACAATCACTTTGCTAATCTTTATTGCCTTCTGGTGCTTGGCTGTTTTCCGGCGGTCTGTAGAGTCCGCTGAATCGAGCGATCGCTGTACGGACGAAGGCTGTAGCATTTGGGTGGTGACTCACAGTGTGATGTGGATATCTGAGGGGAAAGATTTTCTGGCGTTGATGCCATCTTCCCTTGGTGCCTGTCGCGTTGTCTCACGTAGGCTCAGATGCTGGTCGTAGCAGTCGTGTTCTTAGCTGCTGTATTCAGTTTTGACAGTTTTGACTGCTGGTACAAATGGCTGGGGTCCTGTTAGCTGGAGGTGGAGCTAAGCAGATCTGTCTCGTGGTCACACTGGGCAGCAATGTTCTTGCTTAAGAGTCAATGTTTTGCAGACAGGCGTGTGTTGTAGCCTACTGCAGTGTTCAGGAAGACAGCGTTTTGTGGTGACAGCTGTCAGATTCCCGGCCAGCTTGCTGGCGTGTGAGGTGTGAACGGTGGGCCGTTAGGCCCGGGAGAGATTTTGTGTTGAGCTCTCCTGTTTGTTCATATTGTTATCTGCAAGCATTTGAGTTCTTTAAGGTGTGCTGGGTTCAGCTCACTTTGTGTTTCTTTGCGGAGTCGTTACTTGAACTTCGGCGTGGGCTGCTTGCAGGAGGCCTTAAAAGGCTTTGGCCGTGGCATGAGTGTTGCTGTCTGCCTGGGGCCATTGTAAAGAGAGCTTCCGCTGTTTAGGAGTGTTCTCCTGTACTGCTCTCTGCGCTCAGTCTGTGGGGGTGTTGCAGGCGTGTCTTGAAGCTTTTCTCCTCTCTCCTCGTGTAGGTCCTTGTCCTCTTCATCCGCTATCTCTGAACATCCAGATGGTCTAGGCGGTTCTGCGCGCTGTCCTGGTTCCGTCGTGGGTGAAGCTTTCTCCGCTGCGGCTTTAGTCAGACGATCTTGTTGAGGGCGTGGTCACTGATGGTCCGGGCTGTAGATGAGTTGATTGGTTCTCTGCAGCCGTAGCTCTTGACTGGATCGTGATCCATTCGCCTGTGTGCGCGGTCGTCCGGCTGTTCTCCGCTCAGGGGCTGTAGTCACTAGACCCAGGGCAGGATGGCCTCTTTGCCTTGTCTGGACTGGATGGCGAGACTGGATGGTGACATGTTGACACAAATAGAGAGGGAGAGACAAAGCACAACGAGCCAATGCAAGTCCGTACAGAACTAATGAGCTAAAATGTTGCTATGTGTTGCGCCTTAACTGATGTCATCAGATGGTGACGCAAACTAAACGCTTATTATCCTAGCTGTAAAGAAGGGGTCAGATAGTTTGTGTGGGTAAACACAGGAAACTATGAGTAAACTTAATGATGAGCGATTAACTTTAGAGCTATTCAGTTCATCGGTGTAGTTACCAAAAGATTTCACTGATGTTCAGACAGGTTCAGTCTCTAATAGGGAGAAAAATAAAAACAAAATCCATCAGAAAGAGAGGTATAAAGGGTTAAAGCAAAAGAGAGAAAGTGAGCTGACTGCCAGCCCTGAGGTCAGTGACGGGGCCCACCGGGTGGGGGCGCTATGGAGTCGTCACACCTGGGAAATGGCAGAGCTGAGAGAGCAAAAGAGAGAAAGGCCCCCCTGGGATGGGCCGAATTACCCGGGGTAGTGAGAGTGCAACTTGATCGATTTGGTCAAAGTTTAAATTTAAATCAAGACTGTTTAATCAAAAATTTAAAATGAGCAAATACAATTATAATTGCTAAAGGGAGAGTTGAATCTAAGGCGGTGAAATAATTAAAATTAAATCACACACACAAGAGAAAAAACATACATTATGTTAATTATCATTATGGTTTAAATAACAATAATTAATAATGTAACATCAAAAGGAAAAGAGAAGGGAGAGACTGACTGGGACTATCTATAAGCGTTGTTGCTCAAAGAAAAAAAAAATAAATAAATAAAAAAAAAAAAATAATATGAAATCAGGCATAGGTATTGGAAGAGGTTTTAGACAGACTTCTATCTTTTAATAGAAGGAAATACCTTTTATGCGGGATTTCAGATTCCACCTTGTGTGGATTTGAACGCGCATCTAAGCGCAGTTACCATGGCCGACGCGTTATCGCGGGTGTATATTTCTTGTGTCCGTTTTACTGAACACAGGTAGGCTACATGTGTTTGCAAACTTTAACTTAATAGGATGCTTACACTATTAAAAGGTTGCTTAGTTACTGTAAGTTCCTTTACTGTTGAAAAATAGACATTTTAAAATTACTGAAATGTAATGAACAGTAATTTTATGGTTTTAAATTAACATTTTTTAAATGTTAATTTAAGGATAATCTGTAAAATTGACAGTATTCCTACGTTGTATATATGTATTTATATTTACATACTTGCATAACATGATACCAGCACAGTAAGATATCTGATTCTGGGAAGACTTTCCGCAAGGCATTCATCTCACACATATCCTTGTCCACCATGAAGCACCTAGAGGAAACAGATTTGCATATCAGAAGGCATGAATAATTGTTATAATTGAATATATTGTGGTGGGTCCTCACAAATGATCTAACTAAAAAAAAAGTTAGATCTAACCTTAAAAAAAAGCTTGACCTAACCCAAAAATGAATCTTAATAAGCATTTTATCTTGTTTGTGTATTATTAAATGACTATTCTTTAAAAAAAGACCAGTTTATTTTAGAAAAAATACTTCTTAAAATATTTAGACTTCCTGTCATAATTCTTTTTGACACAAATACATTACGTCTTAATGCACTGGCAGGTTTTTATTTACTATATTATAAAATCCAAACAACTCTGTCAGTGCAGTAAAACTTAATGTATTTATATAAAAGATACATTCTTAGTAAAAAAAAAAAAAAGAATTATCCCATGCAGTTAATTATTTTTAAATTAAATTAGCAAGTAAATTGATTATGATTTAATTATGTTTACATCGATTATTTTAAACTAAAATTAAAGAAAAAAAAAACAACAACAACCAACCACACAAGTATTTTTGACTGAACAATGACATCTTTGTGGCCAGCCAAATGTTAATACTAGTAAGTATGTTAGTTTTAAATTAACTTAAAGGAGTAGTTCACTTTCAGAACAGAAATGTACAGATAATGTACTCACACCCTTGGCATCCAAGATGTTCATGTCTTTCTTTTTATAGTTGTAAGGAATTTTTTTTTTTTTTTTGAGGAAAACATTTCAGGATTTCTCTCCATATAATGGACTTCTATATTGCCCTGAGTTTGAACTTCCAAAATGCAGCTTCAAATGGCTCTAAACGATCACAGCCGATGAAAGAAGGGTCTTATCTAGCAAAATGATTGGCTATTTTCTAATTAAAATTCCAATTTATATACCTTTTAATCTCAAATGCTTGTCTTGACTAGCTCTGTGTAGAGATTAAAAAGTATATAAATTGTAAATGTTTTTAGAAAATAATCGACCGTTTTGCTAGATAAGACCCTTCTCTGCTGGGATTGTTTAAAGTCATTTGAAGCTGCATTTAATCTGAATTTTGAAAGTTCAAACTCGGGGGCACCATAGTCTACTATAAATCCACTATATGGAGAGAAATCCTGAAATGTATTCTTCAAAAAACATAATTTCTTTACGACTGAAGAAGGAAAGACATGAACATCTTGGATGACAAGGGGGTGAGTACATTATCTGTACATTTTTGTTTTGAAAGTGAACTACTCCTTTAAACCCAAAAAATGCAAACCTTGGTGCAGTAGGACACACTCTCCTTAATTCCTGCAAAGCTGTCTCCAATGTTGCCTGTTTTTCATTGCTTGTAATTATAAATGCACCTGGAACTCCATGGCCATAGTCATCTCTTATTGCAAGTGTATAGAGTGGAAAGTTATATTGGTTGACACAATGAGTGGCATCTAAAAAAATAATGTTCTTCACATGTTTGTGTAGATTCTCTCTCATGTTGGGTGTCTGAAGGATAACTATAAGTTCCTTATCATGTGAAAAAGGCTGAAAAAAATGACACTGTCCTTGCACTGTCCTAGTAATTTGGCTGAACTAACTGCATCATCTTTGTCCAAATGGCTTCGGCGTATCAAGCTAGTGCGAATACTCTCAATATCCTTTGGAGTAACAAAGTACTGAAGGTTGTTCAGGTCTGTGTGTCCACGAGATCTGGACCATTTGTGGGCTTCCAGTAGAATGATATCTGGCTTGACCCCCAATGAGATCCATTCTTCAATTTGTTTGACCAAATCTGGACAAACTGTTTGAAAGTGTCCTTCTTTTTCACAAGTTGCATTGTGTCCATTGTGATCTTTGCTGGTGCGTTGAACAATAACTTTGTGGCTCATCCAATCATCTTTCACTTTAAATGATGTGTAAGCCATACATCCTGAGGTCTTGTGACTGCCTTCATAAGGCTTCCCTGAACGGATACAGTAGAAAATATAGTATCCTTTATCCTTGTCTTTTTGACTTGCAGAATTTGTGTTTCTAAAGTTGGTGAACGTTTTGAGTATTTCTTGAATGAATGTCTCATGATTTTCTTCTTTCTTCAGAACATGCACATCAACTGCAATATTTTTATTTTTTCCTCTTTGTCTTTCTTCACGCAACACTGTTTTCTTAATAAAATCCTCCATTTTGATTTACATTCTGTAGACAAAAAAATAAATTAATACAATATATTTCATATTATTATTAGGATTGAAATTACAGTAATTGATTACTGTTTGTCATATTTCAGCAACTAAGGAATGATATCCCTGAGTCAACACAACATATTTTATATTATTGTTATTGTTATTATAAGTAGTAGAGTAGTTTATTATTATTAAAAAACAGTGATTGATTACTGTTTCCTTTATAGTTCATTAAATATAGGGAATGATGTCCCTGGGTCAACACAACATATTGTATATTATTAACAAACTTTTTCATATTACTATTAGTAGTAGTAAAGTAATTTATTCTTTATAATCTTATATCTCATGAAATAAAAGTAATGATGTCCCTGGGTCAACAACCAATTTTATATTATTATAACACAAAATATTTCATTTTACTATCCATAATATAATTTTTATTATCAATAGTAGTAGTTTTTATTATTATTATTATTTTTTTTTTTATTTTTTTTTTTTATTAATATATTTATACTGTGATTGATTACTGTTTGTGTTATATTTCATGAGATATAAGGAATGATGTCCCAGGGTCAACAACAAGTTTTATATTATTATTAAGACAAAATATATAATTTTACTATCCATAATATATTTTTTATTATTAATAGTAGTAGATTTATTATTATTATTAATAATAATAATATTATACAGTAATTGATTACTCTTTGTCTTATATTTCATGACGTATAAGGAATGATGTCCCTGGGTCAACAACAAATTTTATATTATTATAACACAAAATATTTAATTTTACTATCCATAATATAATTTTTATTATTAATAGTAGTAGATTTCTTCTTATTATTAATACTACTACTACTATTATTATTATTATTATACAGTAATTGATTACTGTTTGTCTTATATTTCATGAGATATAAGGAATGATGTCCCTGGGTCAACAACCAATTTTATATTATTATAACACAAAATATTTCATTTTACTATCCCTAATATAATTTTTTATTATTAATAGTAGTAGATTTATTATTTATTATTATTATTATTATACAGTAAATGATTACTGTTTGTCTTATATTTCATGAGATATAAGGAATGATGTCCCTGGGTCAACAACCAATTTTATATTATTATAACACAAAATATTAAATTTTACTATTCATATTGTTATTAGTAGTAATTTTATTATTATTATTATTATTATTATTATTATTATTATTTATTTATTTACTTTTTATTATTATTATTATTATTATTATTATACAGTAATTGATTATTCTTTGTCTTATATTTCATGAGATATAAGGAATGATGTCCCTGGGTCAACAACAAAGTTTATATTATTATTAATACAAAATATTTCATTTTACTATTCAAAGTATAATTTTTATTATTAATAGTAGTAGTTTTATTATTATTATTATGCAGTGATTGATTATTGTTTGTCTTATATTTCATGAGATATAAGGAATGATGTCCCTGGGTCAACAACTAATGTGTATTACTATTAACACAAAATATTTAATTTTATTATTAGTAGTCGTTTTTATTATTATTATTAATATTATTATACAGTGATTGATTACTGTTTGTCTTATATTTCATGATATATAAGGAATGATGTCCCAGGGTCAACAACAAAGTTTATATTATTATTAAGACAAAATATTTCATTTTACTATTCATAATATAATTTTTATTATTAATAGAAGTAGATTTATTATTATTATTAATACTAATATTATTATTTTTATTATTATTATTATTATTATTATACAGTAATCGATTACTCTTTGTCTTATATTTCATGAGATAAATGGAATGATGTCCCTGGGTCAAAAAACAATTTTATATTATTATAACACAAAATATTTCATTTTACTATCCCTAATATAATTTTTTATTATTAATAGTAGTAGATTTATTATTATTATTATTATTATTATTATTATACAGTAATTGATTACTGTTTGTCTTATATTTCATGAGATATAAGGAATAATGTCACTGGGTCAACAACAATTTTTATATTATTATTAACACAAAATATTTAATATTATTATTAGTAGTAGTTTTTATTATTATTATTAATATTATTATACAGTGATTGATTACTGTTTGGGTTATATTTCATTCATTTATATTTCATTTCATTCAAGGAATTATGTCCCAGGGTCAACAACCAATTCTATCTATCGATTGATAGTTCTTGATGAATTGCTCATATTTATGAGCTATAAGGAATGATGTCCCTGAGTCAATACAAGAAATATCATATATTACTGTTGCTGAACGCCAAATCTCGGACTGTTTTGGAGTCAGTTCACCCGCGAAAGGGTTTGGTTTCTCTCTTTTGAAATGGATTTGTTTGAAAACGTCTGCTAAATTAATAAATAATAAAGTAATATAAATCGACGGCCGCGGGAAAACATCTCCCCGGCTCGGATCGGCGATTTTCCTTATGAACAGTTTATGTAACGTTAGCAGTCATTTGATGATGGAATTGAGACTAACACATTATGCAACATTTTTAAGAAAGGACCTTACCTCGGAAAAAGCATTGGAGATGGCTCTTGATGTGCCTTAAAGGCTGAAATTCAAAAACGGGCGCTTACACGGGATGACGTCACGCGATTCCTCTGATTGGTTGAAACATTTTTACCTTAAGCACCTCCCTTGTTGACCCAGGAACGCGTCTAACTCTGCAAAATCAGGACGTGCGCGTACCATCCACACCCTCCACTCTCAAATTTCTGTGAGTAATACTATTGTTTATTATTATTATGTCTGTTGTACTTTTCTACATGTTCCCTTGTTTATATACTTCCAACCTCGACACACAGTTACAGTTACCACTTACACACACACTCACACGCACACACAAATCATGTTTACTGTCATGTATGTTTTGTTGACCTTTGATGTATCACCTGTAAATAGTATATTTGTTGGCAAATAAAAAAAATAAATGAAAATACTTGTGAAAAGTGTCTCAAAACACAGCTCAGTTCAGTTTATAAAGACTAGTGGACAATTAGAACTTTCCTACCCATTTCCTCGGGCAATGGTTGGAACTTAACTTTCACTACAATCATTGTTCATTTCGTTGGGAAGACTCGCCATCTTACATTAACATGCTGAAATGAACGTAATTCCAGCGTAGGACAAAAGACCTGACCAAATCCGAAAATAAAATAAAATATACGAAGACCTCTGTTTTAATCCTTTCTGATGTAATGTTAACTTTTTTCAATGGAAAGTAGCTAAACCCCGCTTGAAAAGTCGCCAAATGTCGCTAAATGACGTTATACGCTCATTAGCATATTCATGACGTCAGTACGTTGAATGGTCTTGCGTCTCTGTGCTCACATACTGCTATTTAATGCAGCCAAATTCAATAAAACTGTTTTCATTTATATATTTCATAGAAATATTGATATATTTTATGGTTTCTTCTGTCAGACAATGGGGTAAATATGAAATAGTGTCTGAAACGTGGCCCATTAGGACTACATAACCAGCTCTCGAAGATTATCTACACTAAAATCGTTATTCATAATCACAACATTGTCTAATGAAATCAAATACACATATGATTAAGAAAATGGCTGTGCTGTGATGTCGGCTATACTTGCATGTGAAATAGAGTTAGAAGCATCAGAATATCTTTTTTTTATCTGAAAATGCTGTTCCTCTGCCGCTCACTGAACAGAGCAGATGCAGACAGAGAGAGAGGGAGCGTGCGCGCATGCTGGGAAAGCACGACTTAACGCTCGCAGTACCAGAGAGTCTCATAAAATGAAATAAGGTTTGTCCGAGAAGTCGCTAGATTTGTCACTAGGTGCTTTTTAAAAAAAAAGTCGCTAAGGAGGTCTGAAAAGTCGCCAAGTTGGGAACACTGCCTCCAGCAACTAACAATTTAGACACACGTAATTCACTCGTGACATGTGCGTGGCCATACGGTCTTCCGACCGTCCGAATTCGCACCGTGTACGGCTGCCCTTAGTGACGTGGCAAAGCACTGTAGTCCTTCAATGACTACGGTGTCTCATAAATATTCATGAGGCTGCGTGCTCTTATTCTATGAGAATACGCTTTGCTTAATTATTCATGACAGTGTGTACTGGTTTGCTATTACAGCGCTTCAGACTATGAGATTGTGTATATACCCTGTGAGAAACGTTCATGGATTGAAGGAGAGTGTAAGAGTTCGGCACACGCGATTCATTCATAAAGTGAGTGTAAGGGGATTTTCTTTGACACAAACCATCAAAAGGCTTAAATGAACGACGAAAAATAAGCCTTAAAAGTTATTAGAGGTTTGTATAATGTTTGTATAATGTTTTCAATGCATAGGGGACATATGGAAGCAAATTAGTCTCATTAATAATTCACGCAAAAGACACGATGTACACATGCGTGTCCCAATTCACGTGCACGAAATATATATATATATATATATATATATATATATATATATATATATGTTCATAAAAACCAATTCACGTGCAAAAAATAAGAATATAAATTCATAAAATACGTTTCACAAATTGCAAAACACAATTCACATATTTACATTTGTGTACAACAATTTTGAATGTTTAAAAATCACGAGTGTATCCCAGACTGTGAATGTACGAATAGCCTTTTTTGCGTGTGTATTTTTTAGACTTGCGTGTGTGTTTTTGAGACTTTCCTGGCAGCGAACTCCTCCCACGCGGGTCACTCGTACACTTTAGCCAATCAGATTTGAGCCTGTCCATCGACCAATCATAACCCGCTGTGGGCGTGCCTACCTTACGTTACATCATCAGTGCGAGTCCATAGTTCCAGAATCCAGATACGATTCAGCTGTTGATCATCTCATTTAAGGTAACTCTAGCCTAGTAAAGGTGTATTGTTTTATTTTGCATGCTCAAAAAACTAAAGGTAAAGTCGGTCGTTTAGACACACTCGTTAACGTGACCAGTGTAAGCCAGCGGCTGCTTTGAAAACAGAAAGTGTTGCCAAAGATGCTGTTTTGTGCTAGCCACAATGTCCTGTATATTGGCCAAAATGAAGAAAGACTTCTGTTCATTGCCATGTTTTTGTTTAACAACGCTGGGTCTAGCTCCCACTAAGCACTGACCCTGCCTTTATTAATATAGCTTTATGTAATGATGAATAGACCTCACGAGAACTCAGTGTATGAATAACGGTGTGTTTGTACTAACCATTTGTGCAACTGGATGCAGTGTTTACCTAAAACACACTAATCATTTTCCTTGCCTTTTTCAGGATTTAACACTTTGGAACAACATCTGGATGGCAGATACATACCTCTTCATTTACATCTTTATCTCTTTTATGTACTTTACCTTTATGCATTTTTTTTATGTAATCAACATTCATTTACTTTTTTAAAATATTATATTATTATGATTAACCATGTTTAATTTTATGTTGAGCAGTGATGTAAAAATCTTTGAGATTACAATACACAAGATGATGTTGGTTAGCAGATGTTAGGTTAGCAAAATTGGGTTAGGTTATTGTTTTTGCTTCAGTATTACCAGTTGTGGAATTTGCTGGTCAGTCAAACAGACTGATCATATAAAGGAATGCACCAAAGATTATTCAGTAAACTTCATTCAAGTTCCGACTTCTTTTGAATGTTTTAATTCTGACATAAAACCAGAACATTTACCAATGCATAACAAAGCTTTTTGCCTTAACAAATACAAAGTCATAGGGTACCATTCTAAAAGAAATGTAGTAATAATGTAACGATTGGGAAATAAACAAAAGGGAAACAAGTGCAGGTAATAATGTTTATTGAAAAGATGAAGTAACAGATGGTGAACAGAATCCAGATGTGGTGAAACGGTGATACTGTGGTGGTGAGATCTCTCGACTGACTGACGCAAGGACTGGATGGCAGAGTGTCAAAGTGTGGTGAAGTTTCCTGTGAAGTGAAGACGATCCAACGACGAAATACAAATCCACAAACAACAAGATACGAACCGGACACGAGCACGAACATCCAACATCCAAGACGAACTATCGGACAGGGGAGAAGAGAATGGCGTGAGCATATGTAGCAGTCAGTGATGAGAGACACCTGGTGCCGGACTGATTAGCAGCTGCGCTGAATGAGCATGACGAACAACACAGACTGTCACATACGATACGAGACAGATCACATGGCATAATAAACAACACTGACAAGACAGAGCACATGTCATAATAACAACACAGACAGACACCATATCACAAGACCTGAGAACACGGCAGATGATATATCACAAGACCTGATGGAACACGGGATGAATCCTCCTGTACACTGGAGGGAGGTTGAGGCGGACTGCCACCGGACTAATGATCTTGAACCGTGACAGTACCCCCTCCCCTAGGAACGTCCCCTGACGTTCCCAGACTCCTGTACCTGTTGATTGAAGTCATCAATAAGGGAGTGATCCAGTATGTCCCTGGCAGGCACCCAACTTCTCTCCTCCGGACCGTAACCTTCCCAGTCCAACAAGTACTGAAATCCGCGTCCCCTCCGCCTAGAGTCCAGAATGCGATTGACCGAATAGGTTGGTTCCCCATCTACGAGTCGCGGCGGTGGGGGAACCGGGACTGGCGGATTAATGCGTGCAAAAAAAACGGGTTTAATCTTGGAAACATGGAACACGGGATGAATCCTCCTGTACACTGGAGGGAGGTTGAGGCGGACTGCCACCGGACTAATGATCTTGGTGACAGAAAACGGGCCAATAAATTTGGGAGCAAGTTTATTCGAAACGGATCGGAGAGGAATGTCCTTAGTAGAAAGCCACACTTTGGAACCGACGACGTATACGGGAGGCCTAGACCGGTGGCGATCGGCTTTGGCCTTGGTGCGCGCTCCCACCCGGACTAGAGTCTCACGGGCTCTAGTCCAGGTGCGACGGCACCTCTGGACGAAGGCGTGAGCGGAGGAGACCGCGACTTCGGATTCCAGACTGGGAAAAACTGGTGGCTGGTAACCTATACTACATTCAAATGGGGATAGGCCCGTGGATGATACTGGTAACGAATTGTGGGCGTACTCCACCATCGACAGCTGTTGGCTCCAGGAGGAAGGATTTCTAGTGACCATACACCGTAACGCTCTCTCCAAGTCTTGGTTGGCTCTCTCAGTTTGCCCATTGCTTTGAGGATGGAACCCCGAAGAGAGACTAACAGTGGCCCCCAGTAATTTACAAAACTCTCGCCAAAATTTGGACACAAACTGGGGTCCTCTGTCGGAGACCACGTCTGTCGGGAGGCCATGTAACCGAAAGACGTGGTCCACGACTGCCAACGCTGTCTCCTTGGCTGAGGGTAATTTGGGCAAGGGAATGAAATGAACCGCCTTCGAGAATCGGTCCACCACGGTCAAAACTACCGTGTTACCCTGGGAGGGTGGGAGGGCGGTAACAAAATCTAGAGCGATGTGGGACCAGGGTCTCGAAGGGATTGGCAGCGGTTGTAAGAGCCCATCAGGAGGTCTGTTAGAAGTCTTACCAATGGCACAAACTGAACAAGCCAAAACAAAACTGCGAACATCATGAGCCATAAGTGGCCACCAAAATCTTTGTTTTACCAAATGTAAGGTTTGACTTACCCCTGGATGACACGCCACATTGGAACCATGTCCCCACTGGATGACTTCGGACCGTAGACCTTCTGGCACAAACAAACGGTTGGGTGGGCAACCGGCCGGAGGCGTTACCCCAATTAAGGCTGTCTTAACCTTCGATTCGACCTCCCAATTGAGGGCAGAGACAATGAGTGTCTCGGGAAAAATGCCCTCGGGAGTAGACGGGCGATCGGAACGGTCAAAAATACGTGATAAAGAATCGGGTTTAACGTTTTTGGAACCCGGGCGGTACGAAATCGTGAAGTCAAAACGTCCGAAAAAAAGTGCCCACCTAGCCTGCCTAGAGTTCAGTCTTTTAGCCATTCTAATGTATTCTAGGTTCTTATGATCGGTCCAAACTAACCAGTGACGCCATTCTTCCAATGCCAGTTTGACCGCCAACAGCTCTCTGTTACCAATATCATAATTTGACTCAGCTTGCGACATACGATGAGAATAAAACGCGCAGGGATGCATCTTGTCGTCCGTGGATGAGCGCTGGGAAAGCACCGCACCTACCCCCACCTCTGATGCGTCGACCTCCACCACGAACTGACGTGAGGGTTCAGGGGTAATAAGAATGGGTGCTGAAACAAAGCGGCTCTTGAGTTTAGCAAACGGCGCTTCCGCGGCGTTTGACCACCTGAACGCCGTTCTGGGGGAGGTCAAGGCTGTCAGAGGTGCGGCTAGTTGGCTGTAATTACGAATAAAACGTCGGTAAAAATTGGCGAAGCCCAGAAATCTCTGTAGGGCCTTACGGGAATCTGGACTTGGCCAATCTACCACAGCCCTCACCTTCTCGGGATCCATGCGCATACCCTCGGCCGACACGATGTACCCTAGGAAAGGAACAGACTGTGAAAAAAAAATCAATATGTCGTCCAGGTAGACATAAAGAAACTGATCGACCATGTCTCTCAACACGTCATTGACGAGTGCCTGAAAGACCCCTGGGGAGTTGGACAAGCCGAAGGGCATGACCAAGTATTCAAAGTGCCCCCTGGGGGTATTGAAGGCAGTCTTCCATTCATCTCCCCCCCTGATACGGACCAAATGATAAGCGTTTCTTAAATCCAATTTCGTGAAGATGGACGCTCCCTGCAACCTCTCGAAGGCTGAAGATATTAGCGGCAAAGGATAAGTATTCTTTACCGTAATATTATTCAGCCCTCGGTAATCAATGCAAGGTCGCAGAGATCCGTCCTTCTTCCCCACAAAAAAGAATCCCGCCCCCGCTGGAGAAGAGGAGGGTCGTATGAACCCCGCTGCTAGAGAATCAGAAATGTATTTCTCCATAGCCTCTCTCTCAGGGACTGAGAGTGAATAAAGTTTGCCCTTAGGCGGAGACGTACCTGGCAGTAAGTCTATAGCACAGTCATAGGGACGATGAGGAGGAAGAGAAGCAGCCCGAGACTTACTGAACACTTCCTTCAGGTCGAGATACTCCGCGGGCACGTTACACAGATCCGCCGCCTTCTCCTGAAACACAGATCTAGAAACAGATGAACAAGCAGACACAAGACAAGACTCATAACACTTAATGCTCCACTCAGACACAGACTTGAGCTGCCAATCAATCCGGGGGTTATGTTTGGTGAGCCAGGGGTGTCCTAAAACAATGGGTGCATGAGGGGAGTCCAGGATGTAGAAGGGGGTGCTCTCACGGTGGTTGCCAGACACCGTGAGAGTGATGTAGGTGATGGGAGGGAGGGTCTGGCCATTGAGTGCGTGGACGGCGATGGTCTCGGTGAGGGATCGGACAGGTATGTGATGTAGAAGTGCAAAAGAAGAATCCATAAAATTACCCTCAGCTCCCGAATCCAGCAGTGCAGTGCAGTGCAGGTCGTGATGCTGCCATCCTAGTCTAACTGGGAGGAGCGTTGAGGTAGCGGTGGATGAGGACTTTGCAGCGGAGATCCCACCCGACAGTAGCCTCATACTTACTGCCGGGCTGGCCCTTTTACCGGGCAGCTAAAGGCGTAGTGGCCAGCCGCCCCGCAGTAAAGGCAAAGGCCATGAGATCTCCGCCTCTCCTTCTCCTCCCAGCTGAGTCGGGCCCGACCCACCTGCATGGGCTCGGGATCGTTGAAGGGGGCGACCGCGTTGTTGCCGCTGGCTCGAGGTGGAAGTCCCTCCCCAGGGGGAAGCCGAGCGGGCATCCACCGCCGCTCGGCTCGGGAGAGTCGAGCATCTACCCGCAGTGCCAGATCAATGATGCCGTTGAGATCTGCGGGTAGTTCCAGGGCGTAGATCTCCTGTTGAACGCGGTCAGCCAGCCCATGCAGGAACATATCCGCCTGCGCCGCCTCGTTCCACTGACACTCAGCCGCCAGGGTGCGAAAGGCAATGGAGTAATCAGAAACGGATCTCCCCCCCTGTCGGAGATCCGTCAATTGCCGCGCGGCTTCTCTTCCGGTGGCCGCGCGGTCAAACACCCTCCTCATTTCATCGGCAAGTGTCGTGAACGAGGCACAACATGGATCCTGGTTCTCCCACACCGCCGTGCCCCACAGGGCCGCCTTCCCCGTTAACAGGGTGAGCGCGAACGCCACCTTGCTCTCCTCACTAGGGAACGTGCGTGGTTGCAGCGTGAAATGCATGGAGCACCTCGTGAGGAAAGCTCGGCAGAAGCTCGGCTCACCGCTGTACAGCTCGGGTGGGGGAAGGCGGGGCTTCGGTTGATGAGCCGCCCCTGCTGGTTTGAAATGGGCGGCTGGAGCGATAGGAGCGAGCGGCGTGGGTGGCGCAGGGGACAATGGTACCTGATGTAATCGCTGGGTCAGGTCAGACACTTGCGTCACCAAAGTTCCCACGCTCCTTTCCTGAGCGGTCAGCCGAGAGAGACAATTCACCAGTGCTTCCTCCACCGTGCTCGGGGTGCCTCCTGCTGCTTCCATGATGGTTTCGATAGTTCTGTAACGATTGGGAAATAAACAAAAGGGAAACAAGTGCAGGTAATAATGTTTATTGAAAAGATGAAGTAACAGATGGTGAACAGAATCCAGATGTGGTGAAACGGTGATACTGTGGTGGTGAGATCTCTCGACTGACTGACGCAAGGACTGGATGGCAGAGTGTCAAAGTGTGGTGAAGTTTCCTGTGAAGTGAAGACGATCCAACGACGAAATACAAATCCACAAACAACAAGATACGAACCGGACACGAGCACGAACATCCAACATCCAACATCCAAGACGAACTATCGGACAGGGGAGAAGAGAATGGCGTGAGCATATGTAGCAGTCAGTGATGAGAGACACCTGGTGCCGGACTGATTAGCAGCTGCGCTGAATGAGCATGACGAACAACACAGACAGTCACATGATACGAGACAGAGCACATGGCATAATAAACAACACTGACAAGACAGAGCAAATGTCATAATAACAACACAGACAGACACCATATCACAAGACCTGAGAACACGGCAGATGCATGAACCGTGACAAATAATGACTTAAATCAGTTGAAACTGTCCAAATGGATGGGTTGCAGGATGACTGTTTTGAAAGAGTTACAGTTCCAAATGAAACTTCTAGATTCACATCACCTCATAATTAGTGGCAGAGCTTGAATTAGGAGCAGCTACTTGTACATCACAATTCTGAAATAAATAGTATCTGCAGGCTGCAACGTAAGCAAACTTAAAAGTACATGGTTTACGATGTGTGTATGTTATTACATCGTCATCAGCTGAATGCGTGCCATCGTAGGATAGTACTTGAGACACAAGACAAGTTTTGCTCTTACAGCTCTTTCCTGTTTTCAATAAAAAACAAAACCACAAGAGACTGCTTGAAAAATATCCAAACAGATCATTTTCATTTTCTATTTATTTACATGTCCCATCTGTAAAAACCTTATTTTATGCTTTACATTGAGTTTATAATTTTGATTTCTTTATGCGGTATCGTATCCACGTGAATGATTCTTTATTAAATAAACATAACAATCGATAAATATTAAAACATAATACACTTTGAGCAGCTGCTGGCTTACACTGGTCACGTTAACGAGTGTCTAAACGACCGATTTTTCAGTAAGCATGCAGTATAAAACAAAATGAGACGATCAACAGCTGAATCGTATCTGGATTCTGGAACTATGGACTCGCACTGATGATGTAACGTAAGGTAGGCACGCCCACAGCGGGTTATGAATGGTCGATCGACAGGCTCAAATCTGATTGGCTAAAGTGTACAAGTGACCCGCGTGGGAGGAGTTCGCTGCCAGGAAAGTCTCAAAAACACACACGCAAGTCTAAAAAATACACACGTAAAAAAGGCTATTCGTACATTCACAGTCTGGGATACACTCGTGATTTTTAAACATTCAAAATTGTTGTACACAGTTGTAAATCTGTGAATTGTGTTTTGCAATTTGTGAAACGTATTTTATGAATTTATATTCTTATTTTTTGCACGTGAATTGTTTTTTGTGAACATATATATATATTTTGTGCACGTGAATTGGGACACGCATGTGTACATCGTGTCTTTTGCGTGAATTATTAATGAGACTAATTTGCTTCCATAGGGACATGGCTAAGCATTTATTTGTGTTTTAAACTCGATGGCAGTGAAATTAAACTGTCTCTCTCCCTTCTCCACGCAGCGCAGTGAGTGCACCATGCCCAATTTGCAGCATTTTTTTAAATTATGGTGAGAGCTAGGCAGTGCTGAAACAGGGGGGGTTCATAACCCTTTAGCAGAGAGGTGGTCTTCAGAGAACTATAGGCAGGAGACAACGCACTGTCATCCTTTATGAAGTCTGGGCCATCATTGTTGACTATGTAATTAGAGGCTGCCAGAACAGTTCAGCCTGACTTAAAAAAGGACAGCTGTCAGCTCTATCATCAGAACTTTTCTGCATGAAAACCAATAAGTCTGCTACAGTAACTATTCACTTTACTTTTACATTATAGTACTGTTACATAATGGCATTAATGTTTAGAAGAACAAGAAGTAATTTTTTGAAGTAACAGTTTTATGTTTCTTGTAATAGTAGTCAAATATTAACAGTAGACAATCTGGTGGTGGTCGCACACATGTTTTGACTGACCAGCAGGAGTTGGCTGTGGCGGAAATGCTGTTGTGACAATGTTTGCATAATTGGCCTGCCAGGGCCAAGGTAAGGCACTCATGTTAATCAACTATCGTGGGAGCGGCCTCTTTCTCTGTTTCATCACAACAAGAAGCTGAGAATGATCTGATTTTAAAAAGGGAAAATTACTTTTAAAGATTAAAATATACCACTGGGTGGATTTTTATCATTGTAGGTCGGTTGTGTACACAAACTGCCAACACACATTAATGTTCAAACAACAATTAAAAGTGAGTTCCCCTTCGGGAATGTCGAGCTGCGTGGAAACGCCCACTCTGTTTCCTATGCTCTGAATACGTGTCTAATCCGTCCAATAGAGAAGCGCGTGTGTCAGGAACCAGGAAGCTATAAAGCGTGTGCGGTGAATGCAGCTGGCAGCTTCTGTCTTTCAGTCAGGGCTACGTGGCGGCCATAGATGCCTTCCATGCTTCCTTCGGCGCTTCCTCCCTCGGGAGACTTCCCCTGGTGCCACGTTTCCTCCGCGTGCGCTGGGGCTGGGACCTGGCCATGGTACTGCAGGCTCTCTCTAAACCTCCTTTCGAGCCCGTTGAGGAAATTTTGGACAGGCTGTTGTCCTTTAAGACTGCCTTCTTATTGGCTATTTCCTCTCTGAAGAGAGTTGGTTATCTGCAGGCCCTCTCAGTGGCCCCTTCCTACTTAGACTTTGCCCCTAGGATGGTCAAAGCATTCTTGTACCCTAAATCGGGCTACGTGCCCAAGGTGCCCTCTGTTGTACCGCGGCCCGTAGTGCTCCAGGCCGTTTGTCCTCCTCCCTTAAACGAACCAGGACAACAGACAATGAATTGTATGTGTCCAGTGCGAGCACAGAGCTGCCCTGTGGAGAAAGGCGGACCAATTGTTTCTATGCTTTGGTCCGCACAACAAAGGCCGTCCAGCTTCTAAACAAACCCTAAGTCGGTGGATTTCGGATGCCATTTCTGTCTCCTATGAGTCCTCTGGTCTTCCCTCTCCAATGGAAGCCAAGGCTAACTCGACCCGCAAAGTTGCGGATTCAAAGGCTTTCCTGGCTGGTGTCTCCATGCAGGATATTTGTAACGCTGCGGGATGGTCCACGCTGCTTACATTCGTGAGGTTCTACGAGTTAGACCTCCCTTGTACTCCGGGCTCTCATGCCCTCCTCTCTGATGCTCATACTACCAGTAGGACACTCTAACCTCGGGCATTTTTTGCCCTTCTCTATTTGTGGGCGCATGTGCACCCCCTCTACTCCTGGCTACATTATTACTGGGCGATTTTGCCCTATTACTAGTGGGCCGAGTGACCCTTCTACTCTGCCTGACCAGCAGTCTCTACTCATGGGCTACTTTCGCCCTTCTTACGAGTGGGCTGAGGCCAGTCCTTTTCCTGCCTGACCAGCAGTGACTGTTATGGGCTACTTTCGCCCTTTTCTCCTGCCTCTCGGCAGCCATTTTGGCCATCCTACCCTTCTCTACCTGCTTCAAACACAGAGCAGGGCTTTGGAATTCTGGCTGCGTGGGTATATCATTCCCAAAGCGTTCTGACGCAGCTCGACGTTCCCGAAGGGGAACGCCCCGGTTTCATATGAAACCCTATTTCCTTGAGGGAACGAGACGCTGCGTCGCCTACCACAATTCTGGCATCCCTGCAGCGCTCCTGGTGGCAGAAGCTGCCAGCTGCATTCCCCGCACGTGCTTTATAGCTTTCTGGTTCCTGACGTCACCCTGTCCGTGACGTCACACACGCTTCTCTATTGGACGGATTAGACACGTATTCAGAGCATAGCAAACACAGTGGGCGTTCCCAAAGTTCTCTCGAGGAACTAGGGTTTCATACGAAACCGGAGGCGTTTTGCATCCGATGACCCATTTAAATTAACGCTGGGGATTTTGTTGTGTAACCATGCTAGGAGGGCAGGAACTGTCAGATAGTATTTTGTTATGATGCAAATAAATACTAGATGTACACTAAGCACCACAAAAGAACAGGCATTCAGTTGAGTTTGTGCTCTTTGGTTTTCATCACACTTCTAACAGACATACAGTGTTCTGGTGAGGAAACAGAATGACAACAAAAACACCAAGACTTCAATAACAGTATGCAGCATTATTTATGTTTCATGGGATTTAAACAAGGATTCTGTCACATTCTTTTAATCATAAACACAAAGTTTCAATAATTGTAGTTACATCATCTGTAACTGAAAAATCTCTTTGCTATATTGTTATTCCAGACTCATACAGTCTATTTATAGTTCAGTACAAACAGTAAACAATTGCTTGAGAATTTATACTCAATGTATTTCATTGAAAAGAGCTTGGTTATCCTTGGACTTCAGCGATCCTGATACACTGATTATTCATTTCTGGCAGCAGGATGTCAGTTGGAGGGTTTGGCTCATTGGTAATCTTTAAATTTTGGCAGAACAAAACGGACTCTTCACCAAGACCTAGTTTGTACTGCCACAGATATAGACCCTCTTTTGGCTTCAGCTCAAAGGTGATCAGTTCTTCCTCTTGAGTTGCTTCATTCCAGATTTCGCTTTCGGTGCTGACATGTGAACCTCCATATTCTGCAGAAACTGAGAAATGTAGCTTCGTGATTAACTTTGCAAGCTCTCCAGATTCAATCGAGGCTGATACAGCTATCTTCCAGTTGTGTGTCATCTGGGCCATCTTCTCCTTATTGAATCCAACTGTTTTAGTGATTTTCTTTTGCCATGTCACCGGTGTATTGCTGTCATTAGTTATAGTTTTAATGTTTACCCACATGCCAACGGCTGGGCCTTTAGTTACTGACAGTCCACCCAGAAGGAAGTTAAGAACATCGGGATGAACAGAACAGACAGCAGAGTGCTTGTCTTTGCTGAGATCAGGACCAGTGCAGAACTCGACTCCCCATTCTGAGGTGGGCATGAGGAAGTTGAAGCCGTTTTGCTTGTAGAACGGCGGGCCCCAGTAATACAGACCGTCACTGTAGTTGGGATGCAGTTCGAGTTTTTCAGCATGCAAGTCTTTAGTCATGTTTGTTGTTCTTAGGCAACTTCCTTTTTTTTGGAAGATGATGTAAAAATAGCCATGGGCTGCGAAATAATGGTCTCCACCCTGGCAGTTGGGATGAAGGCTATAAACTACAGCTTTGCCGTCTGTCGACAGATCGGTGACTCTGCGGTAGAAATTGCCCTTGATGACGTGAAAGTAGCTATCTCCACCGATGTAATGATCTCCATTTTGGCAGGCAGGGTGCAGACTGAAAATAGAGATTTCTGAACCTTTATTTAAATCCTTTGTTTGCATATAGCAGCCGAGGTCAGAGCGGATTATATAATAGTAGTTGTTAATTGCACAGATGTCATTGCCATTTGCTTTGCTCTTGGGAATAATCCAGCTCATCGTGCCTGAACCTGCAACACAGAATAACTTAAATCAATCAACTGCACATACCCAATGGAATGCTGTTGTTATCCTTCTATAGATTGAGCTTGATGATTACTGAAGGGAGATAATCAAAATCCCTTATCTCTTCAATATATATATATATATATATATATGTATATATATTGTGGCGGGAGGAGCATACGACAGACACAGTGGGTGTGGCGTCAGGCCTCGGAGAGGCTTTTATTAAACAGAAAAATGAAAGAAAAGTGTCCAAAAGGGGAATAAAGTGTCCAAAATAAAAGGGGGGGTCTGGTGTCCTCGAGTGCTGGGGTTTCGTGAAGGATGGGGAGTGTCCAATGGGGAAGGGTCCAGGTAAGGGGCGGAGTCCGGCGGCCGCACGCGCTCCCCGCGCTGGACCGGGGTGCTAGGGGCGGCGGCATCTCTGGCGGCTTCGTCCCTCTCGAGCTGTCCGGAGCTTCCAGCGGGGAATACGGCCTGGCATCCTGGCCCGTCGGCCGTCTCTGGTGCGGTCTTCAACCGGACGGCGGGTCCGACGGCTCGTCCTTTTTGCGGACGAAGAAGGAGAAGGAGAAGGGCGGCGAATAAGGGACGGGGTGGTGATGAAAATTAGGGGGGAGGCAGCCGATATATATATATATATATATATATATATGTGACCTTCTTGTTCTTTCTCCTATCTGACCCGATTTGTCCCACCCTTCATCAGCACTCACACTCAACTTGGATGATGTTACAATTTATTTGGTTCCTGCACAGAGAGCAGTAGAAGACAAAATGGCATGTTCAGCGATTTTGTAGTTCCACCCACAGCAGTTCTCCATATCTCTGCTGTTCTTAATATAACACTAAACATGGTATTATAAACAAAACATACAAAAATAAAACAGGAATAACAAGAATAGAAAGACTGTATATCCAAGAATGGATAGTATGCGATACATAACTCTCACAGCTTATGTAACCCATTTTATAAAACACATGTATAAGAAATTAATACAGGTATCATAAAAGATTTCTTAGTAAAACCATGAATTAAGTGCTTTACAAAACACAGTTAGCACAAATTATTTACTTAATACAGAAAATGCAGTACTAAATAAACAGAGTGAATTTGTAAACTATGATAGAGAACAATTACCTGCACAGAGAGCAGTAGGAGACAAAATGGCATGTTCAGCGATTTTGTAGTTCCACCTATTCAGAATATGTTTTACTTTGTTAGCACGTGGAAAAGAGTACATAAGATGAAACAGTATCAAAATAACACGTATACAAACAAAAAAACTTGCTTCACAGGTCAATCATCATCTATGATGTTCATTACTCTTCAAATAGCATCTAACATTTCACATGAAACAATATTTTAATGTTTTTGTGTGGACCTACAACAAACGCGACTCACCCACAGCAGTTCTCCATATCTCTGCTGCAGATTGCTCAAACACGGTGCACAATAGCGCCACCGGCGTAAC